>NC_056747.1:1014056812-1014356812 GCF_019279795.1 Protopterus annectens | reverse complement strand
TATGCATGCCTCATTCAAGACTGGGTAGAATAATCTGCCCAAGTTTGGACATGGACTATTATACCACCAGGAGGCTGTACATGATTTTGGCCCATTATGTTCAAGACAACATCCCAACCATTTTCCAGTTTTTATCCCAATGATTGTGTATACTGAGATGCTCAGTAACACTGCCCAACTATACAGCCCTATCTACTGATACACCATTTGTCTGCACAGGGAGTCACTGGAAATGCAGCTGTTATTCTGACCCTCCCAAGGGAAAAAAGAGCCAACTTAGGTGTCTGACCAAACCTTCCCCTCCCACCAGGCTAACCCTCCAGCTTCTAAGATTCATCACTGAGCTACAAGCACTGGTATCTCTGCACCAGTTGGTCACCAGTTAAATACTTTCACTCAGAAAATGGAAAGAAGGAGAAGACAAATGTGATTTTCAAGTACTCTTTTGCAGGAACACATAAAGTAAATGAGAACTTTTTCTTGATGATTAAATGGTCAGAACAAGAGTAAAAGGCTTATCATCATCTTTCGGCTTTTCCCATTAGGGGTCGCCACAGCGGATCATCTCTTTCCATTTCTTCCTATCCTCTGCATCTTGCTCTGTCACACCAACCACCTGCATGTCCTCTCTCACCACATCCATAAACCTTATCTTAGGCCTTCCTCTTTTCCTCTTACCTGGCAGCTCCATCCTTAGCATCTTTTTCCCAATATACCTATCATCCCTCCTCAGCACATGTCCAAACCAACACAATCTCGTTTCTTTTGCTTTGTCTCCAAACTGTCCAACATGAGCTGACCCTCTAATATACTGATTCCTAATCCTATCCATCCTAGTCACACCGAGTGCAAATCTTAACATCTTTAACTCTGCCACATCCAGCTCTGACTCCTGCCTTTTTGTCAATGCCACTGTCTCCAACCCATATAACATAGCTGGTCTTACTACTGTCTTGTAGACCTTCCCTTTCACTCTTACTGGTACCCGTCTGTCACAAATCACTCCTGACACTCTTCTCCACCCATTCCACCCTGCCTGTACTCTCTTCTTCACCTCTCTTTCACATTCACCATTACTCTGAACTGTTGATCCCAAGTACTTAAACTCGTCCACCTTTACCAAATATACTCCCTGCATCCTCACCATTCCTCTACCGTCCCTCTCATTTACACACATATATTCTGTTCCTCTACCCTCCCTCTCATTTACACACATATATTCTGTCTTAGCCCTGCTGACCTTCAAAGGCTTAACAAATACTTAAAAAAACAGATTTTACTTTTTTAGTTTTTGGTGACAGTTGTAGGTGTCTGGAAAAATCTTCTAGAAAAACATACTGATGCAATAAAATAAAATAAAATAAAACTGTAAGCCATGTATGTAACTGCTAAGTATAGACAAGGTCTTGAGAAAGAAATAAAGGGCACTATTCATAATGTTTGAGTAACTGTTGAATGAGACATTGTTTGCCATATGTAGCTTGCCAACTAGTGGTAATTGAGGTTACTACAATCAGCAATGATTAAAATATTTTCTTACAGCCCTTCTGTAGTGTCACTAGATTTGCCTGTAGAACTTATCTCTGTAGAGCACCCTTGCTTATGTTTCCTGCTTTAGGCAATGCTGCAGTTGCCATCACACTTTGTTTTATATCATTGTAATAATCTTACAATGATAAAGGCATCACTTAGCTAGCCATGGTGTCACCTTTGCTGCACTGTTACATTTTCACTCTTACAGTTACAGGGTCTGTTTTGCATAGTTTCCCATATTTGAATGTTGTGTATTAGGTCAGAGGTAACAGAATGCATGTGAACCATTTGACAGTATAGGAGATGACCAGCTTGTTGCATTCCTAAATGCAGCATGCACTGATTTGTTTAATTTATTTACATATTATTTGTTGACTGGGTTAATGCCATTAAGCTAGTAGATTTTTCAGGATAGACCCAAAGTGGTATTTATGTTACTGCAGGAAATTAAGCCAGGGCAATAGGGAACTTGAAATGCTCTCTTTTTTCATAAGTGTTGGAGGTCCTTTACATCCCCCTGAGCAAACACAGACTGAAGCAGATTTGTTTCATATGAAGGATGGTACACTCAAGAGTGCAGCACTCCTTAATGCTGTGCTACAGTGTCAGCCATTTGAAAAAATTAACCCAACCATCTGGAGTGAGAAAGGAACCCAGAGCCTTCTGCTCTTCCAGCACCAAATACAAATGTGCTACCTGTTCATCTACTTTTTGCACTAGGAATCCTACTTCTGTGCTGAAGCTCAGCATTTTGAAAGTACACAAATTAAAGTCACAAGATCGATGCATTTGCATTTATTTAAGTGTTAATGTAGATTATCTTAATGTGGTGCTGATTCCGTTCTATCTAGAAACACATTTGCTAGCCCTAGTTTACCTAATTTGGCAAATCTATTACTTCATAATGTTTCATGCAATGTGCACAAAACATGATTCTGAAGCTTTGGTTCATTACAATTGTACAATTGCTTAAAGACATTGTTACCTGCAGTGTTCATTTCACTGTTTTTTATTAAGTTTATGGGAACTAATATGCAGATTTTTTTTATTTTCTAGTATGCTAAGGTATAATATTTCAGAATGCATATTTTGGTATTCTGCCACCATTGTTTAGTTTACAAGCAAGAAATAAGATTTAGATTTTGGACTCGTATATCAGTCATCTGACAGACATCATTCTGAAATGTGATACGCATGGAGACAGGCTGGAATTACAGCAGAAAGTCTGAAGAATACAATGCCTGTTTTAACAGGATCTGGTACAGTAACAGAACACCACCTGATTATATTACTGAATAAATGTAGTTATATTGGTGTGACATCCTGTTAATTTGAAACAGACCTACTTATAGAGCTGAGAAGGACAAGAGTAAATTGACCATACCCAGAGTAATTGACACTTGTTTTCTTTAAAATGTAACGATTTGTACTGTTCATTTATGTTACTGGACAGGTGTGGCATTACTAACAAGGTGTTTGATAATTTAGATGTTAATGCATATCTTTGACCAGTGCATATCTAGACATCTGTTGAACAGATTTCTGATGGAGATTATTTGTTAGAAATATTATTTATTTTTTCTATGATATAAATTAGGTCCTCTGGTGCTCTGAGCTATTGGAATGAATTTCATGTCATGGATCACAGCTGCTCTTCTCTGACTGTTAGAAGGGCACTGCAACTATTATAGACCCACAAAATGATATTATACATGCCATTATTATAAAAGTAATAGTACACAAGTTTTATGTCTGAAACACAAATTCATAGTTTTGCCACTTTAGTAACTGTGACATTTAAGTGTATTGCTGCACTTTCCATTGAAAATGTAAATAAACCTTTAGAGATGGATTTAACCTCCTTAATATATACAATACCAAACTATTCAGTTTTTGATGCAAAAAATGTCTTATTTATTCCATTAATTTTATTGATAAGGACACCACTCAAAATTTCTCTGGGATCATAAACTCCTGCTATGGCATGAAGAAAGACTGAACCCACAATGCCTCACTACTTACATTAGTGTGTAAACTACTATAATTCCATGCTAATTGCAAAAACACCTTAGTCAGACAAGTTTTCAGCAATGTCTCATGGCATATGCGATAATTTATTAATGATATCACAATGCAACAAAGTAGCTGCTCTTCTAAACTAGTATGTTGTTTTGATCCTCTGATTCCTTTGCAGGTATATGTAACACATTGCTAATACCCACTCTGACAGCATTTTGTGGGAGCAACCATAAAGAAAAAGGTAGCACAACTAAAACAGCAACAAAAATACCATAACCTTCATTTTGAACCACTTGCAGCTTTACCACCAGACGTATAACCAGTAATGAAACTAATCGTGAAATAAAGAGGCATCTGAACAGCAAGAGTAAACTTTAAATATAAAGCATGGCATTGTGTTTCATCTGGAAGCTGCTGGATCTCTCAGCACTGGGAGTTCATGTAATATAAAAACATGTGATCAGGCTGACAGCAGTTGAGTGGCTTTTCTTGGTCAAAGTTGTTCTTATAAGGTAGCATCACTTGTGCTATTAAAGTTATGAATTTCAATTTTAGGAATATATTAAACATTCGTTTTTCAGATACCTACCATACTGAGTCATGGGGAACTAAAACCTGTCCTAGCATTCAGTAGGCATAAGGCAGAGAACTAATCCAAAATGAGACACTAGTTCATCCAAGGAGAGAGACATACATACTTAGACACGTAGCTACACTCATGCACAGACACGGACACACATGCATGCATGCATGCACATATTCACTCATACCTAGAGGCAATTTGGGAGCTTGCCAGGACACCTCTACCATGTTTTCGGGGTGTAGGATGTGACTGGAGGACCCAAGCTAGGAATCAAAACTGAGAGTCAAACACTTGGAATCATCACCTTCACCTCCTGCACCAGTGTGTCATCCAAAGAATCATGAAACCTACAAGAATACATTTTAAGCACATTGTATATTGTATATACAAGCAGTAATTTATAATAACTAAGGCTTTGATTTCATAAGTAAAATTTCCTTTTGAAATTCTTTGCAGTTCTTCTAATGAATTATTTATTTTGCAGACAGATACTAAATTAAGGATGCAGGCCTTTGCATGGCTGTAAAAGTGGCATAACTGACACATTTTCATAAATGATTATTAAATTCATGTATCTCCTCAACCAGTTACATATCAGGAGCAATATCACATACATTTGTAACATCAGCATTATTATAATCAATGATGCAATTTATTCCTGAGTGGAGCTCCTGTCCTGTCACCTCAGCATAATCAGTTCAACTAATCTTTTGACTCCCACTCATTTGAATACTTTATATACTATTATATATCTCTTAGCTTCCTAGTGTAATGTTCTTTCATTTATCTCTCTGGCCTAAGTCCTCATAAATGTACAGGGCTACAAGAATGCATATAATAATTTAATAAGAAGATGAATGTACAGACTGCCAAGAGGTGACCTGTATCTGGCTTGCAAGGCATCTTACTACGCAATGTTGATGAATTTACTACACATTAGCAAGTCAAATGGCATCAGAAATACTCAGTCTGGTGATCTAAACCTCTTTTATAATATCATCATAATGGGTTGGAGGGATAGGTATATCTCACAGAGGATACTGCTGCTCTGAAACAGAACCCCTATCCACATAAAACAAAGTTCATCCCTGTCCATACTGAAGCACAACTTGGATCTATGGAACAGAAGCAAAAAATTTATCCCAGGACTGCAACTGTACTACTAATGGACAGAGGCAGTTCCTACATGCTTTATCCCATGCATAGGTCCCCCAAAATTATATATAGTATGATCCCATTTATTCTGTTTAGAGATAATATATAATTATCAACCATGGGATGGGTGAGGCCAATCTATAACCAAATGGGACAGGTTATCTCAAGCACAAAAAGAGAAATTGGTTAAGCTTAAAAAGGCCCACAAGGGCAGTTAGCCTCTTACTTACTTACTTATGAACCTATGAGAAAACAATGCTTTGAAAAGAAATGCACACCCAAAAATGATTAGTCTGTTTTAACTAACTAAAACCCTAACAGCTTATCTAACAATGGAAAGCAGATTGAGAAAGAGAAGGAGAAAACAAGAGGTAATTAAGTACATGAACACAGCAGAAGACCTGACATATCATTTCAATTAAGCCACTCTTACTGTATTACATCAGAGGAAGTACTGCTGTCTTACGCCACTGTGCTGCTAGCATCTATAGCTTACGTTTGCTCTATGGTAACTACAGATCTCATAACTATAAACTAGCCAGTTATGAACCCGCTTCCCACTTTTCTGACATATTTATACCATGTTATTTAATTCCTTACAATCTTCTGTACCAGCTCTCAGCACTAGGAAGCCTTTGGTGGCACTCTGGATTTCTAGTTCTGCATCACCTGTTTTCCTGCATTCTAATCCTTAATCATCCTTATATAATTAGCCTTATTAGTGGCCTGTCCTAATATGCAAGTTCTAGGTATTCTAAGGAGTCTAGGACAATCTTTTGCCTGTCAGATACCATTCCCCATTTCATAGTTCTGGGCAGACCTCCCAATTCCACTCTATTCAAGACCTGACAATAAAAAAGTACATTTATACAATCTCATTGTCTGAGATTTATACCTATAATGCCAATCCTGGGACATTAGAGAACAGAGAATGCAAGCACTTTTACATATGAAAGGCCATACGCTCTATTCTCCCAGTAAATAATTTCCATCCTGGTACAAATGTCATTCCATCCTGGTACAAATGTCATTCAGTTTGGAAACTACACAAACTGCACTGAGTGTACAGGTGTCAAGGGGTCACAATGAAATATTCCATTTTTTCAGCATTTCTTGGGGATAATCATCCCCTTATCCCTCTAGTGTGTAAAGTATATTAACTGAACTCAGTGTGTAGGTGACAATATGTTATACTGACATGTTCTGTATTTTGTCCAACATTTCTTAGAAATACATATCATCTAATCTTGTACTAATTTATACATAATAAACATATTTTATCTGTCTTGGTTAATTTTACTTTGTTGCACCTTTATGCGGTCATGCAATAGTGAAGGTGGCTGAGAGGTGCCAAGCTACTGCAGATTGACTAGTCCCTGGTTGAAAAAATTAATTTCCAAATTTGCAGAATTTCTGATTTATCAAGTAGTCATTTATCACATACTCATTAACCACTATTTCATACACTATAGCACCCCTCCTCCTTTGCAGTTCTCCAGATGTCCCTATGTACTTGATCTAAAACATTGTTTAGGCTATGTGGTTGAAAGTCCCTGGTAAAGAAAACCATGAATAATACAACAATTCAGCTCTGCAAGTCAGTATTCCATTGCCTAGGCTGTAAAAACTCCTATGTATTTGATGAATGACTCCAAATTGGCTACATACTGATTTACTATCTTACCTACCAGGACGATGGATACTGTAAAATTTTCCATACCTGTTGTATCACTGAAAAAAGCTGACCTGCCTTTACAGGAGTGATTCCAAATTCACCAGTTCAGAGTGACTTTCTAATCAAGGTGCCTTGAACTGAAGCTTTAGCTAGTATATCAGATATTTTACAGGAGCATCCTGGGTAGTAACTCCCTAAGGAGGACACTGAGGGGCATTCCTATTAAGGTGCCTTGCAGTCAGGCTGTAGCCAAAATATCAGACATTTTTATAGCAGAGTCTTGGGCAGGTGCTCCTAGGGAGGGATAACCAGTCGCCCATCCTGTTTAGTAAATAATGACAGCTCTGTTGCTCTCTAGGTTGCAGCAGCACCCAGATAAAATGGTGGTTATACTTTATTCCCATTCAGTAACCTACTCTAGAATTGCAATGACCAACTCTGTTTGTAGTATTTATGTAAACTGATGATAAATTATCATCTTGTAATCTGTGATCTTCCACTCCACTTGAAGGAGCAAGAGTAGGAGATTCTGAAATGTTGACACCCTCATGTCTTCTAATGAGTGGATTATTTGGGTATTAATGTCTATTCCATGTGAACTCCCAGCTCAACTCGCAAACATATAACTTGACTTTTCTTCCAGTTGAATGGGTATACCTTATAAAACAGAATTAATTGTGCAGGAGAACCAATTGGCATAATGGTTAAGGTCTTCGCCTCCCATGCACAAAGTACAAGGAGAGATTCTGACGTCTGACAAATGCCTCTTTGGAGTTTGCATGTTCTCCCTCTGTCTCTTTGCAGTCCAGATACCTCTCAAAAACATGCTGTGTGTTTTCATCTCAAAATCCACCCAAGGATGGAGCTGTGGGCAGCAGCAACACAGACTCTAAATGGTGGCCAATAGGGGGAAGAGTGGTATAGACCAACCAATTTTGGCATCTATTGTGGTGCAAAGTGTCCTCAAAATAGAAGAACACAGATCACTGACTGCATGCTGTGGCAGGGCTAGCCACTCGATGATGTAAACATATAGCTCTAGGTGATCTGATCATGTTGACTAATGTTGCTAAATGGTTATGCATATTTGCTGCTAAGTGGGTTGAAGACCTGGCCTACTCCGACCTATACTAAGTACCAGTGCTAATGGTGGGAGGGGTGTATGTGCACCTAGTTGCCAGTGAGTACCTTCCATAAAGACTAGTAGCCATGGGTCAATAAGCTACTGACTGTCTGATGCCCAGGTAGACAGACTGAATTATCTGGGATAGCTTTGTTGATCGAAAGCTGGATGTAAATCCAGTCAACCTGCCAAACATGAACTAAGGATTCCTATACTCAATGTAGTTTCACTGACAAGATACAGCTAAGGAGGAGACAAGGTGGAAGGGCAGTGCAGAAAAGCCACTTGGCTTGGGATCGAGAGTCTACTACTCAGGAGAAGGACAGGCTAGAAATGGTGTGGGAGAGACTTCAAAAGACTGTGATGGATGTCATCAGCATTAGTAATAGACTCATATTCTCAGCCTCTGCTCCACAGAAGGGTTGTAATATTGAGGAAAAGAGTGCATTCAGACAAATTTTACAGGACCTACTGAATAAAGCAGGGCAACGTGAATTGGTGTTTATAATGGGTGACCTGAATGCACATATCTGCACAGACAGAACTGGATATGAGGACTGCCTGAGCCCACATGGGTGGTATAACAGGAATAAAGAAGGAGAGGCCATTCTAGACTTATGTCTGGCAAATGGCTCAATGATGGAACATATGGTTCAGCAAAAGAGACAATCACAAGATCAAATACAAAGTGGACAACATGCAACTCAGGTGGACTTCCTCTTAATAAGGAAAAGGCAGTGGAATAGAATCAATGATTTGCAGAGTCACCTCCAGTGAAGCAGTCAGCAACATAAACAACTAGTTGCCACAATCAGCTGCAAGCAGTCATCACAGAAGGCTCTAAGGTCAACAGAGGCCAGGCTGAAGACCTGAAAGTTGACTGAAGAGAAAGCAAAACGGTTCAAGGAATTATCCAGGGCTCTAGCACCTCAAGAAGAAGAGGAAATAGGTGGACTTGAAAAAGAAACTCAGTGCTTCTAAACAACATATATGAGAAGTACAGAATATGTATGAGCCAGGTATGGAAATAAGGCACATATGTAAATCTTCTGGTGGAATACAGAGGTACAGGAAATAATCAAAAGAAAGAAGGAGTGCAGGAAAAAGTGGAAGATAAAAAAGATGGACCAGGCCAAGAAGGAATACTGGTTGGCTAACAAAGAGGCTAATAGAAGAGTTGAAATAACAATGAACAATACATCAGAGGCATTTTACCAGCTTCTGGAAAGTGACTCAATAGATAGTACAAAGAAACTATATCATGTTGCAAGTCAAAGACAGAAAGATAAAGAAGACAGTCAGACACTCTTCATAAGAGATGCCAGCAAAAAACAGCTCAGCAGTCCACAGGACATTAAAGCAGATGGCATGAGTACTTCTAGCAGCTTCTGAATGAAGAAAATCCCTCAGAAGCTGTACTGCCTCAGACACAGCCCACAGTGAAAGAAGAGGAGGATCCCATCACAGAAGAAGTAAGAACAGCACTAAGGAAAATGAAGTCAGGGAAAACAACAGGCTTGGATGTAGTCACAGCAGATATGATCAAGATGTTGGGTGTGATGGGGGAGAAATGTCTCATAAGTGTACTCATAGCAGCATGGAGAGAAAGACATACCCTAGATGACTAGAGAAGAAGCAGACTAGTGCCAGTTTTCAAGAACTAAGGGGACAGTCACAACTGTAGGCAGTAAAGAACTATCCAACTCCTGTCACACTGAATGAAAGTTCTGCAGAGGGTGATGGATAAATTAATTTGCAGAGTAGTAGAAAGTAAGATGGGAGATGAGCAGTTCATATTCTGATCAGGATGCAGCACAACCAATCTGATGTTTGCAATGAGAGAGAAACTTGAGGAGAAGACAGAGATGAGAAAACAGTCCAACTGAGAATTCCTAGACTTGGAGAAAGCCGATGACAAGGTCTCAGGAAAGCTTAATTGGGTAGTCCTGTGGTAGTTCAAAGTCCCAGAAATATTGATAGAATTAGTGCAAGCTATCTACTGAAACCCAATGACTCAAGTATGAACAGTGTTCCCAGTGGGTGTGTATCAGGGCTCATCTATGAGCCCACTACCATTCATACTGTTGATGGGCTACATTAGCAAACAGGTCAGAGGGGACAGATAAACAACGTTGCTGTATGCAGACAATGTAGCATTACAGGCAGACTCTGAGCAAGAACTTCAGTAAAGGACAGGGGAGTACAATCCAAAGCTGAAGGGACATGGGATGAAACTGAGTACAAATAAGACAGTTGTAATGGCAGCAAATATGGGAAATCAGAGGAAGCTGAGAACTGCGATAGATGGGAAATAGTGAAACAGGCTAACAGTTGCAAGTATCTGGGAGAGGTGATTGAAAAGAAGGGAAGTCTGAATGAGGATGCCAAAGCTAGAATAAGAGGGACTACAGCCAAAAGGCACAGAACGTCTGTAGGACAGGAGAAGAGATGAGGACATAAGAGCAGAAGCCAAAGTAACTCCAGTTGCAGAAATGGTCAAAGTGAGCAAATTATAGTGGTTCAGGCACATGTGCATGAAAGCAGAAGCCAATCTAGTGAAGAAGATTTGGGACAGACAGGAAGAAGGCAAGAGGAAATGACAGTGTCCAGTAAAGAGGTGGATGGACTTTGTGAGAGAAGCCCTGCAGCAGTCAGCCATGAGTTCTGAAGAAGGGAGGAAAGTGGCATTGAATAGGGAGAGATGGCAACAGTTAACATGGCACTCTGACCCTGTGGAAAAAATGGGAAAAAATGGGGATGATAATGATGATGGTGATGCTGTGGAGGATGATCGTTGCTTATCTTGATTTGCTGAGAATCCTAAAACGCTCTCAAATCCTTGATGGTTGCCTCAAAAGAATGAAAAAATTAATTCAGGATGAGTTATAGGTTCATAGGTGATTATTAGGCTAACAAACTCAGGTGGTCTATTTAAAACTAGCCATGTTTCTCAAATATATCTGGCAGGTTTTGATAAACTAGTGTTATTTTAAGGCGCATATGTAGGCTTGGGCATGGGTAGTCAAGCTTTCATAGGCTGTCTCTGTGTACTAGAGACATAGTTGCCAGACCAGGGCTAAATTTCCAATTCCCCATCTACTGGCCCAAGTTACTCTTATGTTAGGTTAGGGAAGAACTCTGCTTCACATGGATGGGAAGCCTGTTCCAGAGAAGAGATAGTCTATGAGACACATACCTGTCTATCCAATGTGCCCTATTTATGTTGCAGACAAGGTTTAGGTCCCTAGATTGGGTAATTACATTGCTTTTTGTTTCACAGAAGTGCAACAGATCCATCAGAGTGGGATCAAAAGATGCTTTTTAGGCCAGGCATAGATCGCCTCTCAGTAATCTGCAGGAGACGGAGTACAGAGATAGGGCTTTGAGGTGGTCTGTGTAGGACATTTTGTTTAGGCTATGTTTCTTTTTGTGAGGAACCTCTGCGGATGGTCCAGTTATTGCATATGCCTAGTCAGGTGCATACCAAAGAGAGCGTTGCACTCAATGACTGGTCTGATAAGGGCTGAGTTGAACAACAGAAAAATTACAACCTTGGACATAGATGCCATACCCTTTCTTGTATGTTGAGCAATATAGCATGATTTCCTTACTACTTTAGGCATATGATGGTTATGACAGCTAAGAGGCTGTCCACAAAGAGCACAGTCATACCTCTCAATTGTACAGATTTTTGCAAAACATCCAGATTTTTGCCTCATATTTTTGATCTGTTCCTCATAAAATTTGTGATTTTCTATAAAATCACTGGGATGATCTGAGGGTTGAAGTCACTAAATAATGATATACATTTATATTTCTGACTTCATATCCTTCAGAAAAATGCATGCTAAGACAAATCCTGTTATTGTAGCAACTTTCTAAGTTTATAAGAGGAATATTTAAAATATGTCCCTATTTTTGGGCTTTTGTCCCCCTTTCTGTCATGCTTTTCCAGATTTTTTGCACAAAGAGGTTGATCTATCAGGAAAGGACCTTCACCCTTAAATTTGCTCCCATTTAAATTCATGTTCCTCAAAAGCTGTGCCAAAGATTCTAATGTAATGTCTAACAGGACCAGGGCAAGTAGATAACCCTGCTTTGTGGTACTCACATTCAGAAAGTTTATTAAAAACAAGTTCTCCATCTAGGGTTGCTATCATCTATGGGACCTAACAAGAAAATGGCCTTTTGGATGCGTTCTGTCATCTGTCTTTTTATAACTTTGGCCTGCTCTTTAGACTTAGTATAAGTAGAATCTGTTGAAGCTTTTCACCCGAGGCAGTCGTGTACATCTTATAATCACTGTTCAATAGTGCTATGGGGATATAGATTTGTCCCTAGCTTGAGATTTGTTAGATGTACAAATAACTCCAGATTCTTAATAACATTTTGAAAAATAACCCCCTAAAAGTTCACAAAAGTCAGCCACCAGGGCAAGCAGGATAACACACATTAGTTTTTCTTGCTGTTATCATCTGCTGTCCTATTTTCCCTTCTATAACCTGTGAGAGTTCAGTATCTCCCAAGTCTAGCTGTGTGGAATATGTCTTTTGGCAGTTGGTGTTCTAGCCAATGTGTATCAGTTGTCTATACTGCTGTAATTAGACAGAACAGAAGTTATTCTAACCCAGGCTTTCCTCCTTTTAGGTCTACCTGCCAAAGATCTCTTTACCTTTGGTGACATAATACAACACCATGTTTACTAATTTTCTAGTATTTATTTGGTTTAAACAAGGGGCTGATGTCTCAGCTTATAGGATGCACTCATACCTGCATCTCATAGCTCATAATTAATGCCACTCATTTTAATCAACTGCTCCTGTGAAAAGTATTTTCTTGAACTGACTGCAACAGGAGCCTTCTTTCTTTCACAGTCATAGCTGAGTTTATCATGATCTCTACCCCAAATTCCTGCATCTAACAGCTGCTACTGCCCCAGCCTAATATACTTTGCACAAGAGAAGAGGTTCAACTCCACTCAATATAATACAGACACTTGTCTCTTTTTTAGTTGACTTACACAAGGCTGATACTAAGACCTGATACCCAAAGTGCACCACATTTTTATATTCCTAATGACATATGTATGTCTTCTACAGAGTAACTGCATCAGTAACCCTGTGTTTTAGCCTTCTAACCTCTTAATTGGGAACCAAAACAAAAAGGACTACAACAATAGTATGAACCAGTCCAAGAATGAAGTTCTACAAAAAAACACGTTGATAGAACACAGGTTTATTTAGCAGTTTTGTCGGATTATATCCACTGACTTCATTAGAATAATTTACAACAAATTCCACACCTATTTAAATAGAAGCACAAGATAAAACACATGACTGTGTCAACCAATTAAAAATACAAATTAATTAACTATACAAAAGCTGATATTCCCAGTAAAATACCTAAGTAGCCAAACTGCTATAAAAAACACATTGGTAAAAAAAAATCTGTAAAAAACAAAATAGTACAGCCTGCCACATAAATAATGGTGCAAGCAACCACAGGTACAAGATAGTATAGATGGAGATTTTTTACAGCAGTGTGAGATACTTACTGGTATGTTTATGGCTAGGGGATATCCTAGGTACTTGGTAACCCAGATACATAAGGAGGTTGCCCTTAAGAGAAGCATTCAAAGCATTGTGCCTATGTTGGGGGTAACCCCAATAGAGATGATGGGAGTGTTTTTTCACCAAAACACCAAAACTGACCCCTCCCAATTTTTTTGCCCCTTTGTGACTAAGTTTTCTAACAACCATTGTAGCATTTTCAGTATTTTAAAGAAAAACTGGCAGATTTTTTATAATGATCCAGACTTATTGGAAAAAGTGGGGTCCAGGCAAATAGTGTTTAAAAGAGGTATTAGTATTAAGCATCTTCTTGAAAGTGAGGTTGTTGATCGAAGCAGTGATGGCAGGTTTGGGACTAAAAAATGTGGCTGTTGTTCACAATGCCATCTTATTTTGAATAGTGATTGCATTAAAATAAATCAGATTCCTATTAAACCTAATGGGACATTTCCCTGTAATTCAGTAGAGGTGGTTTATGCTGCCCTGTACCATCACTTTAGTTGCTTCTATATAGGCAATACCAAGAGGAGGTTCAAGGATAGAATCTACGAGCATTACAGGGACATCAGAAATGGTAATGGTAATAATGCTCTATTTAAGCATATTTCAAAATATTCCTCACACTCTTTTCACTTTTTAGTTGTGGAAGGGGTAAAAAAAGACCCAAGGGGAGGCCCTTGGGAAGATTATTTAGAGTTTAGGGAGCTTTGTTGGCAGGTTTGATTAAATGCCTGTGTTCCCCCAGGTCTCAATGACAGTACAAGCATGGTAGCCTTCTCAGGTTACATTCATATGTCATTTAGTTTTGGAAAGTACTGTGGTTGTTTGCACCATTATTTATGTGGCAGGCTGTACTATTTTGTTTTTTACAGATTTTTTTCACAAATGTGTTTTTTTTACCAATGTGTTTTTTATAACAGTTTGGCTAGTTAGGTATTTTACTGGTAATATCAGCTTTTGTGTAGTTAATTAATTTGTGTATTTAATTGGTTGATACAGTCATGGGTTTTATCTTGTGCTTCTGTTTAAATAGGTGTGGAGTTTGCTGTAAATTATTCTGATGAAGTCAATGGATATAAACTGACGAAAGTGCTAAATAAACCTGTGCTCTATCAACGTGGTGTTTTTTTGTGGAACTTCATTCTTGGACTGGTTCATACTGGTGTTGTAAACCTCTTAATTGGGTTGCTATGCTCATTAATGTTTAGTAACAGCAATTTTATGCAACAGGAACAATGAAATACCCTTGCAGGTTTATAGGTTGCTACGAAGCATAGGGCGGAAGAAGACCATTGAGAAGCTTGGCCACATCATCCAATACTAGTAGGAGACTGACTATATCGTTTTCCACATATCCCTAAGGAAAATTTGTGATCACTCATCCAGTCAACCAAACTGGTTTTCAGGGTTACTGGGGATAAGCTAAGACTTGATTTAATTCCACAGAAAAGGCTACCAGAATGGGTGATAAAGAAGGAATCTGTTGAAATCTTCAGGAAGGCAGTGGTTAGATGGAGAAGAAGTGAACGGCAGCTAAAACAGATGTGGAGACAAAATCGTTGAATGTAATTAAAAGACAGAGTTGCCCAAGGCACAACTAAGTGCCTTAGAGTCGAAGCACAATACCTTGGTTCAGAACCCCTGTTCTTCACTGAGGATTATATTTTGTTTTGCCAGAAATTAGTTAATTTTACTGATGCTTGTTGCAGCATCTACTTATTGCTGCATGTATAATTCAGCAGAGCACAGCCCTCATCTTAAATCCCCAACAGCTTTGCAATATAATCCCCTGAGGCTCTTTTATCCCATGTATGCCTGTCCCTCTGGAAGACTGCCTCAGGTATTTACATGGCACTTATACTATTTAGGGTCCCTGGCATTCATTGAACATAAATGAATAGTTTATTACTATCTGTGCACCCCTCATATTTTCCCTCTGCTTAATAAAGCACTTACAACTAAATTACTACACCTGGGCCAAAGGGCTATTCAGCTCTGCTAATAGGACATAAACTGAGTGGCACACATTTCTTTGCTCAGATGGTTCTGCCTCTCCCTGTCCTTGCAGCCAGTAGACTTGTATGTCAGCAGTAGCTTCCCATACCCTGCCTCACTTATAATGTAGGCTGATCTGTAATAGGAGTCCAAAGAGAGTGAAATAGAGTTACAAAGGAAAGACACTAAACCAATAGCATGTGCCCTCACAATAAGCACTGCAATATTTATTTATTATTTATTTTACATTTGTTAAATGGGAAAATCTGACTATGTAGGAAAATGTGTTCAAGTCCAGCTAACAGAATGACCCTACCTGTACTACACCCTGATCCGGATATCACGATGAATTCAAGGCCCTGGTATGTTCATCTGTGGATGCCTCATGACAGATATTCTGTTTGTTTCCACTCACTTGTTAAGTTGTTTAGGCCAATTGTTAAACTTCTGCCAGTGTCTCATGTATCTGTTTGTGTCAGTACCAGATTACTTGTTATCTGACCCACTAAAGGCACTGAATATTAAGCAGGCTTTAATTTATACAGGCTAGCTTTCTTAATTTCAAGTACAGGGACTTCACCCCTGTTGGAGACAGACACTCCCTCTCTGTCACTCTCTCTTCTTTTCTCTGCTGCTTTGCCTGTTCATTTTAGGATAATCTGGAACCCCCATCTAAACCACCATAAAGAACTCCCCTTGTGTGGCAATGCTTTTATGCCTCTAAGCAATGTGGCATTCATTGCCATTGGCCTTTTTTTTGCCTTAATCTTTCTGATTACAAGCCCTCCACTCAAACTCTCAATCCCCGTAACCCCTCTCCCCAAGTCCAGCCCTGTTTCAAGCATCTAGCATCTGGTATCTTGAAGGTGCAGGATGCACCCATTATCACCCCCTGCATGTCATGCCTATTAAGTTGCAGTCTGCACTGAAGGACAGGCACTTAATTCTCTTTAACTAAAGCCGTCAACCAGACCATCTAGGGAAGTACCCTCTTTTCTATTTATTTATTATATTTATTCTAGTGGCTGTAAATCTGGGTGATCAGACATGATACATCCACCCTGAAGAAGTTCTTTCCTAGCTCCACTCCCTAATTAAGCACATCCCTTACCTGGAATTCAGATCCAGTTTCCAACCAAACAAGAATTTTGCAAACAATAGTAACTCAGACCTCTCATTTACACTACAGTCTTTTCACCGATGGATATCATTTATATTGCTTTTCTTGTGCTTTGTGACACTATCCCTAGCTGTGTCCACTTCCACGACATTATCTATAGGTATTTTAAACCTGCTTCCATGCTAACTCTAGATCTGAGTGCAAGGTTGCATCATGTTGGAAGACACTTTAAGTCACAGTGAATACTAAGTTGTGTTTGTAATCTCCTCCATTTTCAGTGAATGAATTATGGACCACTGCTCTTTTGTTTTACCATAACAAAACTGGGAAATCACTGTCCCAGCATATTAGTAGTGCTGCATTGTTTGTCTACCTTGGACTAAGACATAGTTAACAGTATTTCTTTTACAGTATAAATCTGAAACATTATTACTATGACTCTTGGCTTCTGGTTTGCCAGTAGTTTGGCTGCCGTGAGTGAAGGGCCCTTTCTATGTATAGTTAACAAATGATTCATATTTAATATATTAGAAATTCAGCTTATCAAAAAGTCCAGACTTTTGGTTCCTTTTGTTCCCTGCTTGGAACCTAAATACTGTTACCTTCTTTCTCTTCCCTGATTTCTATGTCCATGTAAGCAGGACGTTTATTTCAATTCCAGCTTGTTGCAAGTAGATTTCATTCTCAAGTGACACAATTACCATTTCCTTATTGTCTCGTATTATGGCTTTTATCTCCTAGATTTTGACTTTATGGATGACTGGGATATTTTTACTTCTTGCTACATGGAGCATAACAATTGCTTCTATAAGCTGTTGAAACCTGTCATCATAAATCTCCATAGTAACATCTTGCAGGGAGATTCCAAACCTTCATCCTCATTCAGTTTTGGTTCTAGCATTGCATACAACAAGATTTTCATTCTGATTTCTTTGGTTTGGAAGTTTTGCTTAGCTGGCATTTTTATCCAGTTTTAACCTACTTTGTGGGCTTGAAGAACCACAGAACCATTTAGAGGGACTACTGTTAGTTTTATAAGGTGAAGACATTACCAATGTATGCAGTTAAGAGCACTGATGGAATCAGAAGTCATCAACACTTAGTGTTTGTGTGTGGTGGGGGATGACAGCATAAATGTTTATATGAAACTTTAAAAGAGTGATAGAGAGAGACATCAATGTGTGTTAGAGAGAGAAAGCAATATGTGTGCACCCAGGGCCAGTGTTAGCATTTTGGGGACACCCAGCAAATGACAGTTTGGAGGCCCCCAGGGCACTTCCCATCTAATTATCACCTGTCACTTCCACTCACTCTGAGCAACCTTTATTTCATGCTGAAAAGTTTTAGGAGTAGTTTGCACAGACTGACCTGTAACTACAATGCTCAAACATAGTGTTCTGAAATGTATTTTTAAAGCGTTTTTTTCTTTTTACATAACCTTTTCATCCAATGATGGTGTGAACAGAAATTATGAATAAAGAAATTGTGTTGCTGTTCAACTTTAGTTTTCCTTTCATCTTTTTGACACATCTTCATAAACCAAGACAGCACAGTAATAACCATTTAGGAAATAACTTAAGCTGGGCTCCCCAGGTTATAGATGCTGTGAGCTGCATTTTAGAGCATTTTTCATATCTTTTAATTCAAATGGTGGCCTAAACAAAAATCATAAGTAAGAAAAGAATTCCATTGTTTTTCTTTCGACAAAGACATAATTTGTGCCCAAGGCTTAATGTTCAAAGCTCATAAAATAGCAGCTCACAATTGTTGTGAGGATTCACAGACCATATCTGGGAACACTGCCTGTATCTCTAATCCCCCTAAAAAAATTGTGCCCAAAGCTTAATGTTCAAAGCTGACAAAAGAGCTGCTCACAATTGTTGTGAGGATTCACAGATCATATCTGGGAACACTGCCTGTTTCTCTAATCCCCCTAAAAAGACAGTCACTGCATGTGCATCCCTCTGGTGTTAGAGTTGGATGAAAGCATAGGTTTAGGGTTACCACCTGTCCCACTTTGCGAGGGACAGTCTCTCTTTGGGCAGTTATGTCCTGACAAAAAATTGTAAAAATGGCAAATGTCCTGAGATTTTAGGACAAAATTATTTTCTATATTTTATGTAATAGTTGCATAAGACAGTTATTCTGTAACTAAAATACCTAAATGTTATAAGTAACAGAATAAGCAACTAAAATTCTACAAGAATAAGATTTTATTTAGGCAAAAAAGTTAAGTTCTAACCTTTGTACTGACCATGGGTATGTGTCGGCCTGTAAAATCTGATGTTTATACCAAAAATGTCCCACTTTGGCCATTTGAAAAGATGGCAACCCTACATAGGTTCAAATGGCCAGTCATGATTTCAAATGACCTTTGTCATGCATATAGATAACACAGCTTGTCACTCCTCACCCCTACCCCCAAAGGCAGCCACCTGAAAGGAAAAAATAATTATTACAGTAATGTATTCCACTTTATTGCTCATAAACAGTACACTGCCCCTCCACAAGCTATAGTAATCTTCTTTGTACAACTTCGAGAAAAGTAAAAGAAACAATGACCACACTGTCCCCAGCCTAAACACAAGCTATAATAACCTGAACACACTTCTAAGATTTAAAAGTAATAAAAATTAAAGTAGTAATGACAGCACAAACCCCAGCCCCCCTACATACTGTAACGTACAGCAAACTTCTGTACACACACATCTGAGCAGGGCTGGTTTTAGAATGGGCGCACAACAGCAGGGGCCACCACTAAGTCCATGTCAAAATTCATTTACACTAGAAGATCTATATTTTATGCCTCAGTTTTGAAATATAATTACTTGTTACCTGCATGTTTTTACTTCTACCCAGAAAAGTATTGTATGTGTCCCAGCAGTATAGCAATATATTGTTTAATACTGATACTGCCACACCAGGTTAGTGATTATTTTGTGGTCATGAAACATCAGTGGGGGTAGATCACTTCTATTTACCTCATTGAGGAATAATGCATACCTGTTACTGTCTCTGATTTTGCCTCATAAATTTGCTCCATCCCTCATAAAAAAAAAAAAAGTTTGGTTTGTAGGTAAATAATTCAGGATTACATCCTCATCCTTCCATCCACAACCCCTTTTCCAGTTTTTGCATATGGGGTTGGGGTGTCACTTCAACAGTGACATCACATGCCTTCTGCATGGAGTCTGCATGTCCTCCCTGTTCTTGCATGGGTTTCCTCCATGTGCTCAGGTTTCCTCCCACATTACAAAGACATGTAGTAGGTGGATATGACACTCTAAATTGGCTGTAGGTGTGAGTGTGCTAGTGAATGTGTGGTATGGAAGAATAACCTTGGCAGAGCTAGCCACCTGGCAGTGTGAACTTTGGTTCTAGATGATTGCAAGTGTTTCAGGATTATAGAAGTCAATAAATCCAGACATCAGAGTTTCATTGTACTTATTGGCCAAAAAATGCATGTTTTTACAAAATGTGTTATTCTGTAAAGTGAATTAGAAGAATATTTAGTCAAAGTCAAAGAAAACTTTATTGTTATTCAGAACTACACAGCAGTGTAGCTGAACGAAATTACAATGCTACATTCTCAATGCAGGAAACAGTTGCATATATAGACAAAGAAAAATGAATAAAATATCACAGTAGAAATTTATTAAGTAGCAATTTGTAAGTAAAGTAGGACAGCAGTGACCCACACCCATTCAGAACAGGAGACAAGGAAGACAAGGAACAATATGAAGGTAATATTGTCAAAGTATTTCTCGGAGATACAGGCCAACACGGAAGGACTGCGGCTGACCAAGTTCGCAGATGACTGCAAACTGGGTGCCATAATCGACTCTCTAGCCAACACAAGCATCCTCCAAAATGGCCTCATAGAAACAGACAACTGGTGCCAGAGCCATGGCCTCAAACTAAATGTCAAAAAGTGTATAGTCATCCCCTTTGGCAAAAACAAAGTGCCCACAAATTACCACATAGGTGGTAATCCATTAAGTACAGAAGAAGTAATTAGGGACCTGGGGACCCAAGCTGATAGCAATCTCTCATTTGACAACCACGTGGCCAAAGTGGTTAGAAAAACATTTTATATAGCCCAATTATTCATGAAGGGATTCACATCTAGATCAGGGAGGTCATTGTGCCTCTTTACTCATCCCTCATCAGGCCCATAATTGAGTACAATGCCCCTTTTGGGATGTACCTTACCAGACACCTGCAGCAACTGGAAAGACCCCAAAAGTACCTCACCAAGAGGATCAAAGGGCTCAAACAGATGCCATATGCTGCCTGGTTAAAGAAACTCCAGCTCTACTCAGTGGCATACCGCCTGCTCAGAGGTGATCTGTGCCTGACGTATAAAGCCATGTCCAACCCGGAATTAATGGATATGCTGCACATCAGAAAATCCAAATCCCATTGAGCTATGCGCTCGAGAGACTTGAATCTCAGTACTGAAATAAATAGGACATGCTGGAGGGACAGATTCATAACCCAGAGGCTCCCTTCACTCTGGAATAAAATCCCAGTCCAGGTTAGGCAGAGTCCTTCATTGACTCTCTTCAAGAGGAATCTTGATGAGTGGATGGGAGATCGTAGGTTTACCCCGGGTATCACTTCTGTGTCACTGTTAGACAGAGGCACAGTATACTAACCTCAAAAAAGGGCATAGCAAAATTAATTTAAAATGGGTGGCGAAAGCCAAACACACTCTGGCTAGGCTTATAAATGCCCTAGGGCAGATAGCCTAGTATGACCCTATGAACTTATGAAGTAAAATTTAAACAATAGCAGCATATTTATGATTCAACTGAATTATTGCACAGTTTCTATATTGCACTTTACAGTCCTTCAGTGTGTAGGTGAGCTACCTTAGTATTGCACTTACTTATTGCACGGGTCTATATTAGAACACCAAACTTTCAAAATTTCGAGGGTTCTGATATCGAACCCTATTAATCGAAAATTTAAAACATCAAACATACAGAACAGCAAATTCTTTCCTAGGGAAAAAATTTGCTGTTCCAAAACACATATACACAACACAAGCACCCCAAACAAACAGCAATCCACACACATACACCTAAACTCTTACACCTAACCCGACATTAAACTATACATACACCACTAACTATCCACTTACCTTAACCCAAACCCTAACCCTAAGGTCCGTCACTATCGCACAGTCACCTCACCCACGCCCTAACCCTAACTCACCTACCCCGTCCTAACCCTCATGTCCACACAATTGCACACTTACCTGACCTGCGCCCTAACCCTAACTCACCTAACCCGCCCTAACCCTCACATCCACACAATTGCACACTTACCTGAACCCTACCTGTAACTTTCCACCACAGCGCTGAAAATACCGAAGCAACAGAAACGGACACATGAATTCTTTCCCTAGGAAAAAATTCGGTTTTCTGTTTCTTCGATATTTTCAGCATTCGCTGAAAACGGGTTGATATTAGAACACTCGAAATTTTGAAAGTTCGGTGTTCTAATATAGACCCTTATTGCACATCCATAAAATAAGCCCCTTGATAGGCTATTTATGTAACAGATGTCATGGTTTGTTTTTCCCAAGAATTCAACAGTCTAATGGAGAGCAGAAAGAAACTGTTTTTTAGTCTGGTGGTCTTACAATCCAGGCTTCTGTATCTCCTGTCTGAGGACAGCGAGTGTACAGACCATTGGCAGGATGCGTTGGATCTCTGGAAATCTTTTTGGCCCTGTCGATACACCAGCATTTGTGTAGATCATCCAGAGGTGTAAGGGAGGTGCCACTGATTCTTTCTGCCGACCTTACAACTCTCTTGAGAGCCTTCCGATCCTGATTGTTCCAGCTCCCATATCAGACTGCAATGCTGCTGCTCAGGGCACTGTCAATGGTGCCCCTATAAAAGGTCTGAAGTATGGAGCTTGGCAAGTTTCCTTAGAAAGTGCAAGCATTGCTGAGCTTTTTTGACTTTGCTGGATACATAGACTGACCAGGATATGTTCTCCCTGATACAAACACCCAAGAACTTTGTACTCTTGACCCTTTCCACTGTCATCCCTTTCATCACTAGAGGTTTGTGTGGTACTTGACATCTTCTGAAATCAACAATCAACTCCTTTGTCTTGCTGACATTCAGTGCTAGATTGTTGCTGTCACACCAGACCAGTAGTTGATCAGTCTCTTTCCTGTAGGCCTCCTCCTCTCCGTCTTTGACCAGGCCTATAACAGTGGTGTCATCCACGAATTTGATGATTCTATTTGTCTCATGTGTGGCCATGCAGTCATGTGTCAACAGAGTGAAAAGTAGAGGGCTTAAGACACACCCTTGTGGTACTCCTGTGTTCAGGATGATACTTCCAGAGCTATTGTCCCCCACACAAACCTTTTGAGGCCTTTCAGTAAAGAAGCTCAGAATCCATTTACATAAATGATATTCTGCAATCTGTCTCAGAGCACCTTCTTTCCACTGCATCAGTGAACAGATCCAGGGTATCACCAATGCGGTGGAGGCAGTCATGGATGTTAGACTGTGCTGCATCCATAGCCCTGAGCATTCATCTGGAGTTCCTTTCAGAACATGCCTGTGCCTCATTGATGGCCGAAAACATACAGTGAGTGACCCATAGTGAGACACCTACAACAGCTGGTGGAAGGACAGCAGGCCCCCTATGAGCATCCCTATCAATCTGCCTTTGTGGAACCTCAACAGCTCTCTGGCTATGGCCAGTGTCTACACTCACTGGACCCATAGCTGCCACTCTTTCCTGTTCAATGTCCCCACCCTCTGACTGTCCAATATCTGTGGCCTCTGGGGATTGGGAATGTGTAGGCATACTGACTGTGTGCATTAAAAATGAGGGCAGATGAAGGATGTAAACCTCTGGGACAGATTCAGCCCCTGAAACCCCCACCTGTGCCTCATTTTGGCTGCCATCATCATCAGAGTCTGAAGAGACACTGGCATCAGGTTGTATTTAAAACAGTGGGTAGAAGACTGTGGCTAGTGGCAATTTGGCAATTTTATTGTAGCAAGAGGAAAGGAAGTTTTTTTTGAGAGAGGATTTAATGTTAGTTTGGGGGGGGATGCCATAGAGAAGGGAGGGATAAGGAAGGATGAGTGAGAGTTGTTCTAGTGGCAGAGGTGAGGTATGCATTTTGTCTATAAAGCATACCAAGTTTTTGATGGTAACAATTAAGCCAGATTTACTGTTTCTAGGAAGTTTCTAGAAAGAAGGAGGCAGTCTTTGTTGTGGTTGGGTCTGAAAGCATGTTGTGTGGGAGATATAAGGTGGTGGTTGTCTTAGAGATGAGGAAAAGCTGAAGTTGAACACATTTTTCTAGGATTTTTGAATAGGGGACAGGATGGCGTATCTCCAGAATTTTTGAGAGTTGTTTTATTTTGGTTTTGTTTTTTTAAAATGGTTTTTATTCTGGAAAATAGTTTTGTCTATCAGAAGTGATGAGTTTCTTTTACTTCTTATTCGATTTGAAGCGTTTGCGATGTATTTTTGGTCTATTTTTTTGGTAATTTATCTTGGTCTCTTTATCTCTGTCTCACAATGGCAATGTTTGATAGCCTGCCAGCTTTTTT
Source organism: Protopterus annectens (assembly GCF_019279795.1). NCBI lineage: Eukaryota > Metazoa > Chordata > Ceratodontiformes > Protopteridae > Protopterus > Protopterus annectens. Next base: position 1,014,332,441 of record NC_056747.1, on the reverse strand, counting down.
TGTCTTGCTTTCCTTATTTCTTTAGAGCTGAGGGGAGCTTGAGAGTTGAGAAATTGCATTAATAAAGTGGCTAAAGTATGACACTGTTTAGGGTAATGTTAACAGACAATTTAACTGTTTGTTTGTAATTTATAAGATGGTTTGAGTTTTGTGGTCTCGGATGGTTCCGATAGTTATAGTAGTTTGTTAGTTTTGGAAAGCGACAGTGGTGGCATGGGTAGTAGGTTGTATGGCAGGTGATGGAGAAGAGAGTCTGGGCGGGGTGCTACTGCTGGAGAAGGAGGATGGGGAAGGATCCCAGATCCAATTCCAACTAGAGAGGCTTTGGGGGAGGTTTTGAAGCTACTGAATTGATTAGTTGAGAGAAGTTGTATAGGTTAATATTTATGGAGTTTGTTGGAGATTGTATACAAGTTTGCATCTCCTAGGATTATGGTTTCATTACTAATGTTGAAAGATAGGGTTTGTTGTATAGGAGAAAGACCAACCCCTGTGGTCACCTATGTTAAGAAAGGGAAAAACAGTACATTAATACCTGCACTATTATGCTCTGCAATACTATGTTGCAATATATGTAAAGCTGTAGACACTGTTGTCACTATTACAGGCCTGTTTAACCCCCAACCTTATACAGTAGGACACGAGGACATTACTTTTCCCACAAACATCTGTAGTTACTTGTAAATAAAAACTCTTCACACTGCAATCTCAATAGCAATGAGGTACACTGTTGAGATTTGTGAAGACTCTGCACAGTTGGCACATATGGCAATCTATAATGTCCTGACAATACTGTCACACCTATCAGTGTTGTCACACCTATAAGGCATAGGTATGACTCTAAAGTGTGTGCAGTCAGAAAATATCAGCGCAGTTGGAAATCTTGTCGACAGTACAGCAATCCAGCCAGCAGGCCTGGGATGACATTTTAAGGACTACATAGTAGTATATCTACATCTGTAACAAAACATTATTGTGCTTACCAGGAGCAGGACCACAGCCTTGTCCAATTCCTGTGGGACCTGTGAAAAGTTGAGGGAGAGGTAATGTAAACACCACCACATGTTGCACTATAAGAAAGTAATACGTCCATATATCTTACATTTACAATAGTTACTCTGTTAATTGATATGTTGGTCAAAATCTGAGCAAGAGATTCAAACTGCAGTTAAACTCCCCCCAAAGAACAAACACCTGACACCCACATAAAAGTATCTATACCCTGACACACTGAATGCTACAGTATTCCAATGCTGATCAAACTTAGCCTACCTGGATGCTCCTCTGCCATGGAAGCTATGATACCCACATCCATGATATTATGGTGTGATGGATGCCTGGGAGCTGTTGGGTTTTTCTAGGTTCTCCCGGAATTCCTCAGTGGCTGAGAGTGGTTGTTCTGCTGAAAGCCCTCCACCGGAGACACCATGATCCCTGGCCACATCTTCTGCTCTTCTCTGTGCAGCATTAATCATATCTGTGGCACAGTGTCAAACCTGCTCATATGTCCTGCTCTGGTGACCTATGGCATTCACTTCATGGACAAGGTCAGCCCACAGTGCTGCCTGCTGTTCCCTGTTGTGCCTCCCTGTGGACAGTAGAAGTTTATGGTGTTGATGGAGGCCTTCCAGGATGATATCGTTCTCAGCATCCATAAATGAGACATGTTGCCTGGCATACATGTTTCCTGAAAGACAACAAAATGGGAACACATGTCAGAATCACATACATGGAAGTACACTATGTAGAGATACAGCAAGAACAGAATGGCTGGCATTATCCACTGCTTGATCATACATGTCATATTCCACAGTATGCAAACATACTAACCATGTGGATACAACTCAGATACTAGGAATAGTCAGCTATTCCCATGTGTGCCATGACAGATCCTGCTGTCTGATCACACACCCAATACAGGAGTCCATTGTATTGTGTCCCCTAGGGGCAACCCCCCCCGATAATATGTCAAAACAACAGTGTCAAACAAATAGCGGTATGGCATTACAACCACTATAAAGGGACATTCCTATGAGACAGGTGTGCCACATTGACAAAAAAACATTCCACCCTTGATGTACTGTACATCCTCAGTAGGTGAACAAATCTGAAGATCAAGGACATGTCATCATTACAGTTCTAAGAAAGGCTTAATGCTGTAATTCCCATGCCTTCTATGTATATTCACACATATACATCATTTTGTAAACAAAAAGGTTACATACATGATAGAGTATAATACTCCTCTGTTGATATGTGCAGATTTATAAAGTGTTTGGCAATGGATTTACTGTATGAAGAAAATCTAATAAGACTGGTTCCCCTATCCAGCTATTTGCCTTTTTAACATGGTTCTCATTATGAGGTGATTGGCTCTTAATCAGTTTGTGGTTTTGAACTGCTAATTGCAGCCAACACAGCTGATTTTCAGTATAATCAGCCAATGACATGCAACCACTGAACAAGATATAAGGCCTTCATGTAGATTAGAAGCCCTTTCTGATATGTTGTTCTGGACATTCATAGGGTCAAGATACTACATCATTGCAAAGGGTATGTCTTTAGCATCTACTTTTACATACAGATGTGTGTGCTACAGGCTGCAGTTGATGCTGCAGGCAATAGGCATAGACAGAGAGTGTGAGCACTTTGGAGGACAACAAACTGTAAGAAGTAAGCTGTAAGTAACTATGGGAGCTGTGGCAGCCTTGTTGTAGAGGCAGGGCCAGCGTGAGGGTACCCATTCCACTGCAAATTAAGGCATTGTTTAAGGTAAGTATGTTAGGCAATGGTATCACTAACAGAGTACTAGGCAAAATGTTTGTTGTATCCTTGAGCAACATAGGGGGTAAATGTAACATTATGTCAACCATTTGGGGAACTGTCAGTACATGTGTTACATTATGGTAGTCATTTGGAACTTGTGTGCTTGCAGTCCTTGTTACTAATAGGACCTCTATATGTGTATGTTAGTTGTGCAGCTGTGCCAGTCTGTAATATCATTATGAAATGATTGTGTGCTGCACTCTGATATTAGTGGGCTTCATTCACATTATCTTAGTTAAAATACTCTGTGAATGCATATTAATACATGACTTGACACTTTATGCACTTATAGTGTTGTTATAGGGATATGTCAAGTGTATTCCTATCTGCAGGCCTGTGACTTCCATAATTGAAAAGCAGACATTTCATTTGAAATGCATTGTGTGGATAAAGAGTGCATGACTCAGTCATTCAGTGCTGGCTTCACAGTTATACAATTTAAATGCTACACACCACTGGATTTGAACCCAGGACTATGTGTGGCAAAACTTACTGTTTGCAAAGCATTTAACAGACTGAGCTACTGAGTCACAGTTGGAGCACATGTATTTGTGAAAGCATAAGTGCACACATACAGTCTGTGACATACCTCCATTATATCCTTTATTATGTGCCTGGCTTTATAGGGATATATTTATCCACCATTCTCCCAGTTGAACATGTATTTTGCTATTCATGTTTTAGCAGGTGCACTTGTACATGTTGCTGTTAAAAGTGCCCTTTTACCTGGTATTAGAGACCTCAGTTACATTCACTAGTGTTTGTCTGGCTTTCTAGTGGGGTAGTTCTGTACCAGACTAGAAATTACACTCCCAGTTTTTCCATTACTTTTTCAGCAAGTTTGCGCAACATAGAACGATGCACAGCTGTGGTTACTATGTTTTGCTTAAACCACATGTTTTAATGGGTCTATTTTTATATACCAAAAACCTCTAAGACTGAAGACCAGAATACCAAGACTACAACACCAAAAGCTCTGAAAACCGAAATCTCAGAAAGCTGACATATAAAAACCCAAAGTCTCAACATACCGAATCTTCTAAGACTAATGTGTTGTTCTTGTGCAACCTTCCCCTTACGCCTTCAAAGTGAGTATAATGCATATCCATCATCCATATGACTTGTTGATTTGTGATAATACCCTTTTAGAACATTTCATGTGTAAACATCAGCAAAATAGTGCATACATAAGTACCTTTTTGAAAGTCTTGCAATTGCTTGCAGAAATTCCTCAGATAAGTAACTATCTTTAGGATTTAGTTCACTCTCAAATTGTACATGTCTGTGCAGGAGTTTCCTTTTTTAGGGGATGGAAGACAACCTTCTGCAATTTGTGTGAGTAGTTCTTCAACTCTATTTTGCTCTCTAGCAAGAGCTGAAACTAAAACTGACAAATCTGTTGCACGCACACCAAGTAAACACTTGAGTCGCCTATGCCACGCCTCCAAAGAGTTTTGAGACTGTGGTAAAAACAATGCATTTAAGTCAGAAATATTCCAAAATTTAATTTATTATTTATTTATTTATTTATTTAATTTTATTTTACATTTGTTGACCGGGCTAGTCTAACTGGATACATGTCCATTTTCGGTAGAGGCCCATGGAGAAAAGCTCCAAGACACATACAAAATACAATAAAGAAGGAAATAACAATAAAGATACATACAAAATACAATATAGAAAGTAGTAGTAGTTAGTACAAATAAATTGTAGTTAGAACAAAAATTTTTCTTTCCTTTCAAAAAATAGCAAATAGTTAAACATTGTTAGAAAAATACTAACTACCATACTCCGACTGTGCATAGCAAGAACAGTAAACAGCAAGGATAATATTTGTGAGAGGATGTTATATACATATATTTATGAAATTCATTGGCAGTTTCATGGTAAAAAGAAACTATAAGGGTAAGACTATGATGTACGGTAATTACTGGTGAGAAGTAAGAAAGTTAGTCAGGATTAGTGCAGGAACATAACCAGTGTGTATTGAGGTATATTTTAAGTTTCTTTTTAAAAAGTGTAAGAGAAGACAGAGTTGTGAGTACAGTGGTTAGTAAATTCCATAGCTTTCCAACAGTATTAGAGAACAGGGAGTCACCTGCTGAGTTGTTGGATCTGCAAGTGTTAAACAGTAGTTTGTTTGATGAGCATAATTTTTTTGGATTATTGTAGGGGGTAAAGAGGCTTGAGAGTATTGGAGTATTGGTGGGTTGATACAGGGTCTTGTGGGCTATAGTAAGCTGTAGAAATTGGAGATGGTGTAGAAATTCTAGCCAATCAAGTTGTTTTAGATTAAGGCAGTGATGAGTTCTGAAAGGAGAGTCAGTAGCAAATCTGGCAATATTGTTTTAGGATACTGACAGTTTGTTGAGGTTGTTTTTAGAAAGATTCATATAAATGGGTGAAGCATAGAGTAAAGTAGAGATTAGGTGAGTTCTGGCTCTAGCAGTCCTGGCTACTGGTGTAAGAAAGGATTTGATTCTATAGAGGGATCCCAGTTTCTTGTTGACCGTTTTTATTGTACTCTTAATATGACTCTCAAAGTTGAGGTTATTGTCTATTGTTATTCCTAGGTGTTTGGTAGTAGGGTCGGGAAAAATAAGAGTACCATTGTTAGATATAAGTGTGAAATGTATGGGGGTGGACTTACGGGTTGGTGAGAAGAGTAGCAGTTTAGTTTTTTGGGTGTTTAGGAGGAGGCAATGGTTTGTGAACCATTCTTCAACAGTATTAAATGCTTTCTGGGTAAGGGTCTGTAGTTCGGTTTGAGAAGTGGCTGAGCAAATAATAGTAGAGTCATCTGCATATTGGATGCAGGTAGTATGTGGAATTGCTGATTAAAGGTAATTAATAAAAATGGGAAAAAGGAGAGGACCTAATATGGAGCCCTGAGGGACACCACGGGAGATGGGAAGGAGATTAGAAAGATTGTTGTGCCAGAGTACAGCCTGCTGTCTGTTTTCTAGGTAAGATTTTAACCGATTTATGGCTAAGGGATCAAGTGATAGAGATTTCATTATATGTAAAAGGAGTTTGGTGATTAACCATGTCAAAAGCTTTGGATAAATCAATGAATACTGCAGAGGAAAGAATAGTTTTGTTACGGTTATTGTTAATACAATCTGTGAATGATAACAGGGCAGTGATGGTACTGTGATAAGGTCTGAAGCCATGTTGACAGTTGGCAAGTAAGTTGTTCTGAAGAAGGTGTTAAAAAAAGAGCAACAGAACCACACCAAATCCAACTGTAATGTTAGCGCTTTCGTTTACTAATTGAGTAAACTTCTTCAGACAATTCAAGACACGAAAGTACATAGCTTAAATAAATTTACAAATTGTGACATCACACCACAATTAAATACCAAGCCTCCATTTAAAGGGCTAAAAGTCCCACATTATTCAATATTACTAAGCCCATACATAAAGGTCAAACATTAAAAACAAATACTAAACTCCTTAAATAATATAAACATAAAACACCATTAGATAAAACATATAAATATATAACATATATTAATAATATTTAAATATATAAATAAAAATAAAATTCATTTTTTTCATCTGGTCAAAGCCTTCCATTTCAATATACTTTTAAAAGACAAGGCATCATTCATACCTGGGGGAGTCAATGCATTCAGTTTTAATTGCCAGATTAATTTTCTTTCATCCAATTTCAAATCAGTTGGCCCACCTCTAATATTATCCATTAGCTTTTCAATAATTAAAAATTTAAATTCATGAGTAGGGTAACAACTAATATGTCTAGTTAGGGCATTATTCAAATTCAACTTTTCAATTGCATACATATGTTCGTAAATTCTGTTTTTCAGTGATCTTTCAGTTCTGCCTACATAGAAGGCTGGACAATAACTACATAAACTTAAATAAACAACCCCTTTTGAGTTGCAGTTAAATTTACCACTAATAGGAAATTTTCTATCCCCGATTTGAAAAGAGTTTGTTATTTTAATGTGTTTACACCACCGACACGCCTCACATTTAAACATCCCACAATGGGGCAAATATTGTTTTAAGGGCCCCCCTTCAAGGATCATTTTTAAATTCCTACCCCTCCTAAAAAACACACAAGGTGAATCACCCACATTATTTTTAATAAGGTTATCATCCAAAAGGAAACACCAATTCTTTAAAATAATTGATTTAAGAAAAGGTGCAGCCACAGAAAAAGTGGTAATAAAACTAATTTTAGTAAATTCAATATCCGAAGGGGCATACATATGATTGGTTTCTAAACTGTCATGATTAGAACCTGTAATCAATTCAAATTTTCTATCTTGTAAAGAATCCACATTAACACTAAGATGACCATCATCATCTACATCCACACCATACCCCTCATCGGAAAACAACAATGGTTTAAATATACCTCTCAGTCTCTTATGGTAGACTTCCTCAATGAGGTCATCCACTAAATTCCTAGGATACCCACGTTTGATAAACATCCCCCTCAAAAGATTACATTAATCTAAAAAGTCCATTTCCAAAGAGACCATCCTAGCTGCCTGAACTAATTGACCCTTTACCACACTTCTCTTTTGGGACAAAAGGTGACAACTATAAAAATGCAAAAATACATTTGAATAAGTTGTTTTCCTAAAAATCTTCGAAATATGTTTTCTCTCAGGAAAACCTTTAATCAGCTCTACATCTAAAAAGAAATATTTTCATTTTGAAATTCCCAAGTAAAATCTAAAAAGTTAGTAAATTTGGTAATATGCTCAATAAATGCCCTAGCTGAAGATTCATCACCTTTCCAGAGAATAAAAATATCATCCGGATATCGGGTGTACCATGTTGTTCTTTCTTGAAAAATAGCATCCTTAAATAGGAAATGCCTCTCCCAATAGGCCATTACAGTGTTTGCAAACATGGCTCCACAGGGAGAGCCCATGGCAACACCCGTTTTCTGTAAGTAGAATTCCTTATTAAACAAAAAATAATTGTTTTCTAGTATAAGTTCCAATAAATAAATAATAAGATCAATATTGGAACCCTCCACATGATGTTCTAAAAGGAAATCTCTTACCCATTCACAACCAATGTCCTGGGGAATAACTGTATAAAGATCATGGGCATCGATTGTGAGAAAATTCAAATCTTCAGAAAAAGGAAGTTTTTTCATTGCTTCCAAAAAAGTCCACGAGTCTTTACAAATCTGACTCTCATTTTTTAGGACTTCTTTAAGTTTAATATCTACAAATGTGGCACAAGCATAGGTAATAGATTGTCTGCCATCAATAATAGGACGAAAATGGGGGTTAATAAGATTTTTATGGATTTTGGGTAATCCAAACAACATAGGGGTGAGAGGGTATGAGATGGAAAGGTAATTAAATAAATCCAAATCAATTCTCCTATCCAAAAATAAATCTTTAATAAATCCCTTAATGCATTGATACGCACCATTAATTTCATTTAAAAAGACTTTTACATAAGCTCATTATTCAAAAGTAAACACATGCAGTAATACTAATCATTATTATCCATGAAAAGCAAACCACCCCCTTACTGGGTTTAATAATACGTATATCAGCAAAATTCAAGTCTTTCAAAACTTCCCTTTCTGCCTGAGACAAATTAAAAAGTTCAGATTTGTAAAACCCTTTATTATTTAAGACATTCCTAAAGTCATTCTCACAAATTCTTTCAAAGAGGAGGATGGAAGGATGTAAAACAGGGTTAAAAATACTAGCAACTCTGAAGTCTTTAATCAAACTAGGATTAGTGCCCAAAAGAATTTTTAAATTCAATTTCCTAGTAAAGGACTTGAGGTCAATGATAGTTCTAGCTAAATCTCCCCGAGAGGAAGGAACAAATGTTAAACCCTTAGCTAGAACATCAATAAGTAAAGGGGTAGGTGTGAATGTAGAATAACTGTATATCTTAAATCTTGGGTACTGTTAAATAATACTTTAACAGTCTTCCCATGATTATCAACAGGCTTCAGGTGACTCACAAGGCCAGGATTTAAACAGAAAATAGTACCAGGAGAACCAATTATCTCCTCCTTCTGTTTTGCCCCTTTCTTTTCCAATGTTGTTGTTGTTGGGGCCGATCTTGTTGTCCCCCATTGTTGACCTTCCTGGCATTCTGAAAACCGTGAGAAGAACCCAAACCTTCCATATTAGGGTTATTATTATTCCCATTATTATTTGGGCATTTATTAGCAAGTTTTTCACTCCTTCTCACAAGAGAAACTTCAGTAGGCATTGCATTATTCAGACCACTTTCATCATTACAAAATTTTCATCATTATTATTCAACCCAGACGAAGCATTATTAAACCCTATATTGGAACTCAAATTCACATTAGAGGGGGGTAAGGGATAGGCTAGCCATTTCCCATAGGCTACATAATCTCTATTCAGCTTCTTCATTTTGTTATCCTTAATTTTAGATAGGGCATTGTCAGTGCTAGAAAATATGTGCACAAAGTCATATTTGTAGTGTGTAAAATCATTGTCCGAACGAATAATCAAGTCCAGTTCGGCAAGTTCTGTTTTTAAAACTTCCATTTGGTCACAGTAGTTCTTGACCAATACAATTCATGAATTCAACCCCTTGACGGTCGAATAAACTAAGAAGTTCTTTGTGGAAAACAGAATTCGGAATCAAGCCCGAGGGGAACTGCCATTGCCTAAGCCCCTTCGGGACCTGTTGTCTTTTAATACACTCATTCAAATATTGCACTTCCAATTGTAATTTCTTAAGCCAGAACATCTTCACATCAAATGTTTTTAAATTGTTAATTAAATTAATTTCAACAGTTGTAATACCCGGTACATCAGATGTTTGTGAATTAATGTTAAAGCAAGAAACCGGGTCCTTAAGCCATTCATTTAAATTAGGAATGGAAAAGGAAGTACTCACTGTTCCACTGATATTAGAATTGGCGTTCAAGTGTCTTTCCGATGAATTCCCACCATTTGGTGAAGAACGAATACCCGAACTAGGCAAACTAGATAAAGGCCTCCCAAGTACACTAGATGAAGAGCTCCCTGTTGCTACATTACCTTGATCCTGCGATCCAGAGGTATTATCTTGTAGCCTAGGGAGAACTGGATCCACAAATGTATTCAAACCGGAACTGCCAGCATTTCCGGAACTACGAGGCAAGGCATCCGCAACTTGGACAGCAAGAGTCTTGACCCATTGCGATAACATTTGTATTAATGCTGTTAACTTTCCAATAGCTCCTGAATCAGTAGTAGTTATAGGTACATCATTGTTGAATAAGTCCTGGGACACGAGTGTGGTTGGTTCCTCCATATACACCACGAACTATCGAACTGAACCAAAAACAAACACTGAAAACTATTAAAAAAAAGAGCAACAAAACAACACCAAATCCAACTGTAATGTTAGCGCTTTCGTTTACTAATTGAGTAAACTTCTTCAGACAATTCAAGACACGAAAGTACATAGCTTAAATAAATTTACAAATTGTGACATCACACCACAATTAAATACCAAGCCTCCATTTAAAGGGCTAAAAGTCCCACATTATTCAATATTACTAAGCCCATACATAAAGGTCAAACATTAAAAACAAATACTACATTCCTTAAATAATATAAACATAAAACACCATTAGATAAAACATATAAATAAATAACCTATATTAATAATATTTAAATATATAAAAGAAAAATATATTATTTAAGGAGTGTAGTATTTGTTTTAATGTTTGACCTTTATGTATGGGCTTAGTAATATTGAATAATGTGGGACTTTTATCCCTTTAAATGCAGGCTTGGTATTTAATTGTGGTGTGATGTCACAATCTGTAAATTTATTTAAGCTATGTACTTTTGTGTCTTGAATTGTCTGAAGAAGTTTACTCAATTAGTAAATGAAAGCGCTAACATTACAGTTGGATTTGCTGTGGTTTTGTTGCTCTTTTTTAACAGTTTTCAGTGTTTTGAAGAAGGTGGTTAAGAAGTTGCTTATGGATACACTTTTCCATAATTTTTGCCAGAGGTGATAGCAGAGCTATAGGATGAAAGTTAGAGAAGTCATAAGAATTTCCACCTTTGTGTAGTGGAATAATGTAAGAAATTTTCCAGATGGATGGGATATTTCCTTCACTTATGGTTCTATTGATCAGAATGGATATGGGGTAGGCAATGGCTTTAGCTCCTTTTTGAAGGTATTCTGCTGGGAGCTGGTCAGCTGAAGGGGTGGTAGGTTTTAGTTTTTGGAGAAGGGAGCATATACTGGAAGTAGACACAGGTTGTAACTTAAATGATGGGGGAGGGTTTGAAGATGAAGTAGGCAGATTTGTGGTATCTGGAGATAAGTGGCTAGCAAGAGTTTGGATAGCATTGGTAAAGAAAGAATTAAAGGCATTGGCAGTGTGAATGGGACTCTCAGGGTCGGAGCCTAGTGGGCTGGAAGTGATAGATTGTCCTGAGTAAAGAAGTGTGTTAATGGTGTTCCAGAACTTTTGAGGTTTCTTTTGATAGGTCTGCTGTGCCTGGAGGTAAAAGTTCTTTTTGTCTAACACGATGGCTTTTTTAGTGTAATTTCGAAGTTGCCTAAAGGTTTGGTAATCTATTGGATTTTTAGTAGTATGCCATTTTGTCCAGGCTTTGTTTCTCAGAAGGATTTTTTGCCTAGTAGCATTAGAGAGCCAGGGGGCTGGTTTAGCTTTACATCTAACAGAGTGTGCTGGGGCATGGTGGTTCAGGATGGCTAGGAATGTAGCACTGAAATAGGTTACTGCTTCATCAAGTGGGAGAGATTTTAATGGTGACCAATTGCATTGATTAAGTTCTGTTTGGAAGAGTTGAAGGTTAAATTGCTTTTTGTTGTGTACTGTTCTGACAGTGTTAGGCCGAGGTAGGTTAGTTTTATATCTGATAATATAAGTTAGGGAGTGGTCACTTAGGTCATCTGGGAGGGTTCTTACTTTGTAAGTTTGATGAGGATTATTAGTAAGTATCCAGTCCAAGGTACTTTCTTTGCTGTTGGGTTTATTAGTTCTAGTAGGGGAGTTAATAGTTTGTGAGAAGCCATATAAGTTAATATGGGTGGTGGGGTGTGTATTACTACAGGACTGCCAGATGATATTAAAGTCTCCTAGGATTATAGCTTCTTGTGGGAGATTAATAGAAAGCCAATTAAGGATATTTTCAAGGGTATTGATGTTGTTTCCTGGAGGTAGATATAAACAAATAACATGTATAGCTTTGCAAGAGTTGACCTGAAATTTAGAAATAAGTATTTCAGCTTTGTTGTCTAAAGGTGGATTAAGGTCTACAGTGTTAACTTTTAATTCTGCTTTATAGAGGATTGCGAACCCACCTCCCTTTTTGGTGGTGCGGTCTTTTCCAATGATATTGTAACCAGGTGGGGTTACTTCATTGTCTTTAACAGGAGGTTTTAGCCAAGTTTCAGATAAGCATAGGATATCAACTTGATGGACGTCTAGGAGGGTGTGTAGGTGTGGACTTTTATTGTTAATGCTACGTATATTGAGATGTGCTATGAGGAGAGAGTTAGAATGCTTGGAAGGGGGCTATGGAGTTAATAGTGTTTGGATTACATTTTTCAGTGGTAGAGGTATGGTTTGGGCCAAGGTCAGGATGTATGTCCCCATCTAGTAGGGAGTGAAGGTATATAATGTGTTTAGGGTAAAGGGGTTTTCTAAAATAGTCAGGTAGTATTTTAATATTTTGATTGGTATATTTAATGGATGCTAGTCTATGTTATTTGGGAAGTAGGTAGCTTGGTTTGGATATGATGTTTAGGAAGTTTAGAGAGGTGGCTAGGGGTGGTGTAGAAGTGTGTTTGGAGGGGAAGGGAAGGGTGAAGTATAGAGGTTGTTCATAGGAGGTTAGGAGATAGGCAGTTTTAAGAGAAGGAAAGAGTGAGAGCAAGAGAAGTAATTGAAACAGGTGTGGGGTGGGAGATATGGACAGAGTGGGATTAATAAGTTGGAGGAGAATGATAGGTGGGGTTATTAGGGAGGCACAGAGATGAATATGTTGGTGGTATTTTGTAACAGGAGGAATGGGAGGTAGGTAGTACTACATATATTGTGTTAAGGGAAGTAGGGGTAATGAGTAGATTAGTGTGATTGGAGCAAAATCTTTTGGGGGTGTGGCTTTGGAGGAATAAAGGTAGGAGTACTAGGGGTGGGTGGAAATTGGGGGCAGGATAGGGGAGCGGAGTGAGCCCGCAGGGCGAACGGAGCAGGAAGAGACAAAGAAGTGGTCTGTCGAGAAAGACAATCAGTGAAATATAGAGACTGCAAGTGAGTCTGAAGGTAAGAGGTGTAGGAGAAAGATAAAAGGCTTAGCAAGTATAGATTTAAGGATGTAAGAGGAGTAGACAGAGATTTAAGATGCCTTAGGGTAAAGAAGATCTGAAACCAGTGAGTCAAAAGGAAGCTGGGAACTTAGTTGGGTAGATTAGATCAGGAAAAGGTGAAGTAAAGGACGGAAAGCTTAGTTAGGGAGATATGGCAGAGAGAGGATGAAGAACTTAAGGGTAGAAAGTTAATATTAAGGCACCACCTGGTGGTCAGACACCTTATTGCATTAAATAAGTCACCTTAGGGGATATCAAGTTGAGGGAGAAGGGAGATAAAGAAGTATGGGGAAAGTAGGGTAAAAAAACTAAAAGTAAGGGGTTAGAAGAGTGCTGTAAGAGGGAGGTAGTTTGGCTGCTGGCTAACCTGACTGCAAAACTTGCCTAACCTAGCAGTGTATTTAATTATTGTTATGGATACAATTTTTCAAGTAGCTGTAGCAACACATACTTTCACTGTCTTCTTTCAGGGAGGTCACTCAGGTTGCTGGTAGGTAAATTCTTTATGCAGGAATATTTCCCTTGGCCATCAAAACAGGGCACATTCAGGTGGTCAGGTGCAGGGACGTGCAGGAACACAAAGGTTTCACTGTCTTTTTTCAGGGAGGTCACTCAGGGAGCTGGTAGGTAAATTCTTTACACAGGAATATTTCCCTTGGACATCAACACAGGGCCCATTCAGGTGGTCAGGTGCAGTGATGTGCAGGAACACAAAGGTTTCACTGTATTTTTTCAGGGAGGTCACTCAGGGAGCTGATAGGTAAATTCTTTACACAGGAATATTTCCCTTGGCCATCAAAATACGGCACATTCAGGTGGTCAGGTGCAGGGACATGCAGGAACACAAAGGTGTAGGTGGAGGTGTCAGAGCAGGGTGCACAGCAGCCAGGTATGGAGTGAAAGAAGAAAGATGGCGTCCCCTAGTAAGGGGTATATTTATAAGGTGGGAGAGGACGTTTGGGCAGAGGGGGTGGAGTGATAACCATATAACAGGTAAGGGGCAAAAAGACGCGAGATAGGCAGCTATAATCTGATAATGGGTGGGCAGAGTTTGAGTATGGGGAAGAGCACAGAGTTGGAGGTAATACAGTAGTTAGGTAACAGGGAGCGCAGTAAAGAGAAAATAGATAGATAATATAGGAGAAGCTAGGTAGGAGAAGAGACAAAGAAGTGGTCTCTCAAGAAAGACAATCAGTGAAATATAGAGACTGCAAGTGAGTCTGAAGGTAAGAGGTGTAGCAGAAAGATAAAAGGCTTAGCAAGTATAGATTTAAGAATGTAAGAGGAGTAGACAGAGATTTAAGATGCCTTAGGGTAAAGAAGATCGGGAAACCCGATGGGAAATAGGAAAAAGAAGTGGAAATCTAGTAAATGATGTAGTTCTGGTGGCAAATTTCCTCACTTTACCTAAAACATACCAATCAGAGAAATATTTTAGTAGTTCTTTACCTTCTATAGGGAAGGTTTCTTTCAGTGCAGTAAATGTAGGCATTGCTTCCTCTTCTGGTAACTGCGGTGGTGGTGCTGCGGTAGCATTGTCGCCTCATAGCAAGACATTGTCCCGTTCGAATCTCAGCTAGTTCGTCTTCTGTGTGGAGGCATACATGAATGGGGCGTACCTTCATTGAAGGTTGTGCATCAGGGCTGGTAACCCGGTATGTAAAAATCCACTACCAATCATTAGCGGACTGGAGTTCTGCTGTGGCGACCCCTAACCGGGAAAAGCCAAAAGACACAAACAAACAAACTTCCTCTTCTGGCAAAAGTGCTAAGGCCATCAAGCTCTTTACAGACAATTGGAATGTCATGGAGGAATTGTATAATGATGCTAACCTAAGATTTTGCACCTTCCTCCAAATGTTCTGCCCAAAGTTAAACAGCCTTTTGATATAGCTCCACTGATATTGAGCCATCATATGTATATGTATGTATATATATATATATATATATATATATATATATATATATATATAGTTTACTATAGGAATGTTGAAGCTGCCTTTATTGACTGGCACATGGTCGAAAGGCAGTTTCCCAGGTAGGCAGAATGTTAAACCAAAATCGATCGAGTTACACTACAGCGAATGGGTAGTGTAAGTTGTTCATTTTGGTTTGACATTGTGCATGGAGGTCACACTTCAGTGAGGAATAGGGAATTATCCCTTTTCCTCAGTGTAGTGCAATCTTGGAGTTTGAGGGGCAGATCCCTCACATGGGGGGTGTAGAGGGGCATAGCCCCCCCTGCAAAATACTAGAAGTAACATACCATTGACTGTAGAGTTCAACAGTATGTTAATGTACATAGCAGGAAGTGAGTGATGTCACCTTCTGCTATGTCGAATACATCGAACCATGGTGGTAGATGTATTCAGTTTCACTTTGGGATTCAGCATTTCGAGTCGACCTTTGTTATTGGTCGACCAAAGCTGATTCAAACTTTCAATAGTAAATATATATATATATATATATATATATATATATATATATATATATATATATATATATATATATATATATATATATATATATATATATATATATATATATATATATATATATATATATATATATATATATATATATATATATATATACACCGACTGGCACCCCTGCTCTTCCAAACCCCCCGAACCCCTATAAACTTATCTGGGTTTAAACAGACCATAACCTCTCCCACTAGGATAAACAAACCGACCAACAGGGAAAGTATCCTAGACTGGATCCTAGTTAATAACCAACCCCAGCTGTACACAGCTGGCACTCTCCCTGATGACCTTAGCGACTATTTAATAACCTATATCATAAAACATAAGGGAGGAAACCCTCACCAGACCAAATATAAAACACTTAGAAACAGGAAAAACTTTGACACTGCTATATTTTTAAATGAACTAAAAGCAGTTGACTGGTCAAAACTAAAAAATCTACCATTAGAAGAGGCCATAGCTCACTTTAACACTAAATTCCTAAGTATCCTTGATTCCCATGCTCCAGCACGTACAATAAAATCTAGATCAAATCACAGCACTATGGCTCACAAAAGATACCAAATCTAAAATCAAAACTAGAAACAGAGCCTGGCCCAGCTGGAGAACAACTAAAGCCCCACTTGACCATCTAAAACATCATCAACTCAGGAATGATACAAAAAAATCTATTTTACTAGATAAAAAAAAGCTTCTACCAAAATCTCCTACAAAAACACCAAAACAACCCTCAAAAGTTCTGGGCAGGCTTAACTCAACTACTTCATCCAGGTCATTCTACCACCCCAACCCTGGCTAACCACACCCATAGTTCCCCAGAGACCATAGCTGGCGCTTGTAATAACTTTTTCACTGAAACAGTCCAATCTCTAGCAAATCAACTAAACCCACAAACGTAAACCACACCCCTTATCTACCCACTAATCACCCCCAATTTAGCTTCCAACCAATATCCACTAGTTTTATCAAAACACTTATAAAAAAACTAAAACCTACTACCCTCACTGCTGACCTCCTCCCTGCAGAGTACCTACAAATAGCTGCAGATGCCTTTGCATATCCCATATCTATCCTTATTAACAGAACCTTATCCGAAAGCATTATCCCCTCCCCCTGGAAAATATCCCACTTCATCCCACTCCATAAAGGTGGTAGTTCTACAGACACATCCAGCTATAGACCCCATTGCCATTATTTCCCCACTAGCCAAAATAATGGAGAAATGTGTACACACGCAACTAATGCAATACCTTACACAGAATAACTGACTATTCAACTCCAAGCATGGTTTCAGGCCATACCACAGCACCACCTCAGCCCTCCTTTCCTTTACTAATGCCATAAACCAAAACAGGAACGACAATAAGCTATCCTCCGCCCTCTTTCTTGACCTTTGACATGGTCAGCCATGAACTTCTCATTCTTTCTCTAAATTCTATTTCCCTCAATAAGCACGCAATCCAATGGTTCCAGTCCTACCTGACTGGTAGACAACAGGCGGTGCTATGGCAGGGCAAACTCTCCAGCCAGCTACCTCTCAGACTTGGTGTCCCTCAGGGTCCATACTAGATCCACTACTCTTCTCTATTTTTATCAACAACCTTCACACTGCTATCCCTAAAGCTACCTGTATTCAATATGCAGATGATTCCACTCTGATCTGTTCAGCCACCTCCCCATCCGAACTGCAAATCCTAACCCAAAATACATTTAACACTATTGAGAACTGACTCGCCAACCAACGCCTACTGCTGAACCCCAATAAAACTAAACTTCTACTCTTCATCCCCACTAGTAGATCTGCCACACTTTCATTCTCTGTCATGTCTAACAATGGTACCACTATCTCCCCAGATCAACACACCAAACTACTAGGGGTTATCATAGACAATAATCTCAAATTTGACCTACAGGTCAACAAAACCATACAGACCATCAGAAGCTTAGATCACTTTATAGAAACAAGACATTTTTAACCCCACTGGCTAGGACTGCAATCGCCCCATCACACCTACTGCCTACTTTTTTATATGCCTTGCCTGTACTCTTAAACCTCAACAAATCCGAACTAGGTAAGCTGTCCCATAGTTACAACCATATTGCTATATTCTACACTGGGTCCACCTATAGAACCCACCACTTCCAGAACCTGAAACAACTAGAGTGGCTAGAACTTCCCAGCTTAATTCAATTCAATCAACTCTTAATAGCGCACAAAATTCTGTTCCACCCTGAGGATACCCCCTCACTTATAAGTATTATTAAGCCATATAGCAACCTGAGATCCCTACAGTCAGCCAACAAACTACTGGTCCAAACCCACAAAGCTAATAACTCTGCTGGTGAATCCCTGTTTGCCAACTTTGTTGGCAAAACCTGGAATTCATTGACAAACTATATAACTCTACAATCCTCCAAAAGTCTCTTAAAAAAAAAAAAAAAAACTCAAACAGTATCTCAAAGTGAACTGGCTTTGCCCATGTACCAACCCTGATTAAGTTATAAACTGAAAGCATAATCTGTAAATATCATAACATGCAACTACATCACCAAGCTCTATATCCAATCTGACGTCTCTTGCTTTTAATTGTGTCTATCCATGAGAATTGTGAGTCCCCACTAGGGAACACTACTAAACTTTTGTACATAATCACTTTGTTTTATATTTTCTAATGTTATCTAACTTCTTGTGTAATCTATGTAAGTTCATCTATTTGGAGCTTTTCTCCCTGGGGCTCCGCTGAAAATGGACATGTATCCAGTCGGACTATCCCGGTAAACAAATGTAAAATAAATAAATAAAATAAAAAAATAACGGTCACTTCAAAATCGCATAGCACAAATTGCACATTACTTTCAAATCCATTATCAGATAATTATATAAAACAGACAATGCCACCTCATGCTGTATGCCTTTATAGACTTTTTAGACATTGAACAATACAGTAATGGCACTGATTTGCTATAACATCCATACTTAACGAGGCCATGAACACTGTGCCATTGTCTGCACAGCACACCTTTACAGAAGTATGTGCCATCCATAAATCAATTAGCAGCCCTGCTTAAATCATTAAGATTATTCATGGTGCTGAACACTATAAAAATATTGTCACTGCAGTCATCTACCATCTTTTTTTCAATAAATGTGCCAGTTTTAAAAGGAAACAAACTCAAATCTAATGTTTGCATGGTGAAGTTAGGATATAAAACTGATCCGAAAGTTTATGCCAAACTCTACCTATCTGTTGTAGTAACACATTTCTGGTATGTAAACTAGGAAGGTATTCCATGGACACAGCTGCTTTATGCTTTAGTTCACTACACATACAATACTTCTGCGCTTCCACGGGATCACCTATGTGATTATGTGCTGCTCTTTTCAGTAACTGCTGTCCGTCAGACAAAGATAAAGTGATGGTCCTTCCTTACATTTCTCCGTTCACTTATATTTACAGCACCAATAGCTTTTCAGCTGCATTGTTTTCCTCTAAATGGTACACATAGCCTTCAGTAAGTAAAACTTCCTTACTTTTTTGTGATTTCACTGTAGGATCCAACTGCCCAATAACTCACAGACCATCATATGAAATGTTAGCCATTTCTTTCCTTTTTTTTTTGGGACGATGTAGAATGTGTTAAAGGGATATTACCCTATTTAAAGTCGACTACCATTGTTTAACACAAACAGATGGTATATTGATATTCTTCCCTCTAAATTTTTGTTTTTCAGAGGTTTCGATATTGTAGTTTCAGTCTTGCAGTCTTCGATCTTACCAGTTTTCAGTATATAAAAGTAGACCCATTTTAATTAACAGCTGTGTGGCTTGGCAGGTTAATGCAGTGGTTTGCAGGTGCGATGGTCTCGGGTTTGAAATAGGAGACGTGTTTATTTTGTACATCTTTATTATCATTTAAAACACATATATCAATATAGCTCCATTTAGCTGAGCTTAGCGACGTTGTGAGATGCCCTGCATTGCACCAGCATTGCACAAAAAACCTTTAAAGAAATGAAAAAAGGGGAGATAGGACAGTGGTGAAATGAGGTGCAAGCGGAAGGAAAAACATAGTGAAAGGTAGGTAGGTATGTGCAGGAAGGGTGTAGGGAAAAACCATAGCTATCCAATTTTTGTACAGCAGCAGCTGTTCACCTGACAGAATTTGTAGATGAATTTGGACTGTTAACCCCAGAGAGAGGGGTGGGGACAACATAAATGTGTTGCCAAGCCAATTGGACCAAATTACATGTGCGAAATGGAGAGCTATATATGGGACAATATTTTTTGGGACAGGTGCCCATTTTTTTTTTAGGTGAGAGTGGAATGTTGGGGAAGGGACATAGGTACATGTCGGAAAGGTAAGTTGTGAAGGTGAGGAAGCTTTTTCAGACAGACAAGAGAGCAGACACTGGTGATGTGTGACACAAAAGGGGGGTGAACACTTTGAATGGGGAGGGTGTTGTGGAATCTCAATCTCAAGTGCCTCCACAATGTAGCAGTGTGACGCAAATCCCCACCCATGTGAATGTCTGCACTGGTCCTTCACTGCCTCTGGGATAGGAGTGGTGGAGGCTAGGCACCAGGGAGAGGGTGCCCCACCAGGGTGACCAGCATGCCTTCTATCTGGCACAGGTGGTGTCCAAAGCCACGGAACACAATTCTGTGCACTAAACCTGCAGTTCATCAAGTGCAATAACTCCTCCTCCACTACCACTCCCAGAGGGATGGATGAGCCCTGTCCTGAGAGGTGGAACTAACTGAAGCTGCAGATAGTGCAGGGGGAGTTGAGGAGGCATGTACAGGCTAGGTCCCAGATGTCCTGGGCCCAGGTGCCACGGCCAGAGGAGTCAAGGTAGGTGGATCACCTGGAACTGGTCTAACTTGTCACACTGTAGTAAATTAGATACAGTTGATATAAAAAGTGTACACACCCCTGTTAAAATGCCAGGTTTTTGTGATATAAAAAATGAGACCACAGTAAGTCCTGTTAAAACATTTCTTACCTTTAGTGTGACCTATAACTTGTACAATTCAATAGAAAAACAAACAATAAATAAAAAATAAAAAAACATACAATAAGCTGGTTGCATAAGTGTGAACACCCTTAAACTAATACTTTGTAGAAGCACTTTTTGATTTAATTACAACAGGCATTAAAAAAATTACAATTCACACATATTTCTAGACTACCAGCATACATTAAAGGTATGTATTTTCCTGTACATAACATCTTTTCAGGAATTCCTTGGACAATCCACAACCTCGGGCCACTACACTACTGCCTACACAGATTCAATATCTGTGTTACTGTGATCTCCCTCGGCAGTGGACCATGATTAATATGCATGGCGCACTGTACACCGGTACATTGAGTATAAGCTCTACAAGGAGCGTACACAGATTTTATTGAATCTTGCGGACAGTCTTTTTCTTGTAGCATAAGCAGAGCCATTATATAATGGAGCTATTTCAAAACATAAAACTTTTTTCCAAATAATTATTTTCTTTTAATACCTTTATTAAAATATCACTTTGAAAATACACTAAACCATGTTAACATTTTTTCCATTTACACAAATTATACATTACATGTTCTTTTTCCTTTCAACAACTGTCTTTCAGTCCAACATTACATACATCACTCAATTCCTGCCTTCCCTTAAAACCTACTCCTCCCTGAAAATATTCTGCATGTATTGTTCCTACAAATTCCATGTATTTTTATTTAAATTGCTCCAACTCTTTTCTAAAGATTCATTTTCCAATTTTATCTCTTACAATATTCAATACTTCAAATACAATTGGTTTAGATTTGGATTTCCATTTTCTAGTGATTACTTTTTTGGCTGCCAACAGAATTAATAAGGCCTTACTATGCCTAGGCAATTCAGATCCTATGTCCCACCTCAAAAGAATAATACCCTTAGATACAGCCATTTGCTCCCCAATATATCTGGCAAAGATCTTTGTAGGGATTTTTTTTAAATCTGACAACTCACTACACTCCAAACAAATGTGTTCTCAGTTGCATCTTTCTTCCCCATCATACCTCCAACAGTCGCCATGTGAGGAAAAAAAACTTTGAAATCTGCTTAGGGTATAAAAATACCTATGCAAACACTTCCAAGTATAAATTTTAAACCTTCTGGATGTTTTCTAAATAATGTTTTATGTAAGTCTAATTCTGGGCATGTCAATTACACCATTATACCCATTCAGCATTACAGTTATCCATAAAGGAAAAGCCATTGGGAATAAATGACTCCTGCCATGAACAAAACAGGTCTATATCATATGAGCGAATCACACAAATTGCTAATGCTCATAATATCAAACATACTAGACCTCGAAGTGCTTTTTCTGAGATCACGGCACAGTGAAGAATGGGATATTTGCCCTTTCCTCACTGTAGTGCGATCTTGGAGTTGGAATATATATTTAGCGGGGGGTGTGGGGTGTGCAGCCCCCCACAATAGGAAGTTCAAGTCCGGTACATTCGATATTATGAGCGTTCGCAATTAGTGCGATTCACTCATATGATACAGACCCAACAAAACATTACCAGGTGTACTGGAGGTGATTATTACTATCATTGTAGGGCAGATTTTATGTTGCAGTAACTTATGTTAAAAGGACAATAGCCACTTATGAGAGCAGCAACAGTTACATACGTTGGGGTTCTTATTACTGGGTACTTCTGGCATTCATAGTCAAAAACATTTTTGAAATAGTCTGAAAAAGGATTTGTTAACACCAGCTGTACAAACCAGTCAATTTTTGCTTGCTAAAACAAATGCTAGAAATAATTTGTTAAGAAGATTTCCTGTCATGGAACAGGAGTATGCAGTACATATTCATCCAGCAGACAATCCTTGCTTCCTATTAACTTAGACAGTCTTGTCCTAGAACTGCAGAAGAATGAACAATAGAATATTTTTCTTATTTGTCTGGATTTACAGAACTAGGATCAGTGATGGTTTTAATCTGCAGCATTCATTAGTTTATTTGAATCGGTGTCTGCCTTCTAAGAAAAGAAATGGAAACTTCATTGTTCCAGGGAGTGACTATGCATTTTACTGTGGTGAGGAAGTCCTTTATCATGAATTTTTAACAGTAGGAAATAGAAACATTTACCTTATTTTTCTCCTCCTGATTTGTATTCAGTCACATCCTTGACAATTTGATTTTACTTTCTCGAGTTAAGTATGCTTCGGTTATTTATTTATTTACCCAAACCTCACCAGGTAAGTGAGCTGATCTACTCTCCATTTTCAGTCACAATCTGGGTACAAAGATAGAGTAAAAATATCTATATGTGCAGTACAGTAATCAACAAAAAATTAACAAAAAATTTAATAATTGCATAAACACTTTCAGTATTTACAAAGTAATATAGATTGGATAATTACTTTGCAATAAACATTAACCACTGTCCCAAAAGCACATGGATTCTTTCCACAAATATTGCCTAAGATTTTTGCACATCTTTTGGTCATTTGGGCATGCCATAATCAGTGCATTTTGAACAAGACAGATATTTTTTTACCTATGTAAGGGAAATCTTTTACTTGAAATTCTCATTTGTTTCTGTTGTCATTAAGTTAATGTTTGTTTTGGATAATCATGTTCTGACTTTAACCCTCTGCTCTTCCTCTTTTTGGAACAGGCTGTTTCAGTTGTTGCAATTATTACTTTACAAAGGAACTGTGATCTTTAGGCAATCTGGTGAGAAGCTTTATTTAATTTTCACAGAAACACAGGCACATTTTCAGCATAAATTGTAGATTTGCTGTAACCACGATGACTGAGTATACTTTGAGTTATATTTCTACATTTCAAAATGTGCCCTTTTAAGAGAAGCACTGAATGATTCGCATGCACTTCAGTATTACTTCTGCTAAAACGACAAAGTCTAAACTACTCTCTTTTTCTCTTTCCATGGGAAAGAGGGTGGCCCAGTTTTCATGTGACTGACTTTCTGTCTAGTTAATCTGTTGTATTGTCTTTTCTGGTGACAAGTACAGTAAAGAACATCTGGGTCAGACAAACACTAATTGAACATGACACATAGCCTATTTTGGAGCTTAAAGAGGGATTGTTTCAACCTTTCTGCTTTTCTGGCATTAGTAACTTTAGAAATTTGATACATATAGCTCCAGTCAGCACCATGACATTTCTAAGCTGTTTTGTAATAATGCTATGAGGCACTTTACAACTCTAAACTCACTTCTTAATGAAAATAATAGGTTGCACTATGTAGCTGTTGATGATGGCATCTATTGAAATCAATGCATTTTTGGCTTTTGAATACTTTGAATAGGTATTTCACTGGTATTGTAACAAGACATAATAGGGTCTTAAAAATGAAAGAGAAATTATCATTCAAGAACACTGCATTAAATTATTTCTAATTTTAAAATATTACTAACCTCCTTTTGCTGTCCAGCCTCCCATTTTTAGATTATGGTTATCAGCTGTGATAAATGCAGACTGGCTAACCACATGCAATTAACATGAATTCTGTTTTACATAGAAGATTAAGATAATGTCATTGGGATTTGAACTTTATACCACTAATCACAAATATTTTAGTATTCTGCCCAAACTATTCAGCATAGTTATTCTGTTCCAGCACCTAATGAAAAATGCAAATTGATCTCTGTAATACTGGATGATGTCCTGACTATGATCAGCAGTTCAAATAATTTCTGGAGCAGGGGATAAAATCCTGGGTATGACCAAGTCCAAGAGCTTAAGTAGTGGCTTGGGATCTGGAGGAAGGAGATATGGGAGGGTGAGAGTGACAGACCATTGCTAGTGTGCCCATCCTGGGAGGACAGGATGGTAGTTTCTCTCACTGGCTGCTTTCCATATCCAACAAATGGAGGTCTGTATTGCCAGTAGTACAGCAGAGTCCAGAAGCAGGCTTGGTGTAGTAATGTGGCAAAAAAGGCCTCATTATTGTGCCAGTGGGAACTAGCACATACAGGGGGAGGGTACTATAGTCCCCACAATGATGCAGGCGCTCATTTTGTCCACCAGAGGCAGGATTAATCACAGAATTAATGTTGCATCAAATACTCTATCAAAGGAACTAAACCTTCATCAGCAGATAAATAAGGCATGTAGTAGTGATGGATTCATATCCCAACATATCACTCAGTTCTGGAACAAACCTACACTATTTGTCAAGCAGAATAATAACTTTGCTACCTTTAAGGTAAAGCTAGATAATTGGATGGGCGGCCTCACATTCTGTCCTCATCTATCTTGTCTTGCCCTTCCTGAGGCTATACAGAAATTCTGAATAGGGTTTTTTGGCTAAGATTGTAATGGTCTAGAGACTGATTGCCTAATGCTTAGCTATGAACCTATGATTAGGAGTGAAAAGAAACACTTGCTTTGCCATCATCAGCAGATGCTGGCAAGGTCACAGACCACCCCCATGGCTGTCTGAATGACAATGCTCTCCAGTCAGCTCTTGTCTTCATCCTGGGGATTCCCCAGTGGGCAGGGGAATGAATGGGATTAAGATCAACACATAGGGGTAGACTGATGGTTGGTAGTTCCAGTGGGAAATGCACACTGAGAAAAATGCAAATAACATTAGGGGACTCTGTCATAAAAGATTAGACTCTGTCATAAAAGATTACTCTGTGGCTATTGTGACAAAAAAAGGGCTTTTCAAATAAACATTTTCTTCATTTTTCTTTTTGAGATGCAGGTCATTAGATCATTAGGTCTTATTGTATGTTTTGAAAATGTAGGGCATGAATGTAACAACATTATTAACTATCAGTGGGTGTTGTATTATCTTTGTTTTTTTTTTTTTAAGCAGATTTACAACTTACTTTCTTAACATACGTAAGCAAAATGTAATTTTACAAATCAAGGTCTACATACTTTAAGCTTGACTTCGACATGCAAACCATCCTTTAGAGAAGTATAAAACTGATTATGCTTACTATCCAGAGCACAAGTGAACTAAATAGAGGACTTCCAAAGAGTTTATTGACTCCTGGATGAAATTCTGATAATTTCCATTGTTTTATTCCTCGATTTACAGAATGTTAACACCTTTAAAATATTTCATAAATATGGATCACATACTAGTCAAAAAAAGATTCATGTATCTTTTAATGGACATCCGGATTCATAAACCCCAGTGTGTAATGTGTGTCAAATGTTAACTGGCAAGCACTGGTCTGCAGATAGGTCAGTGATTCAGACACGGCAGTACACACAGCATTGTTTATATCATGAGAGACCTGAATCATGCAAAAGGAACCATCTAGGAAGCAGCAAAACTGATACCAGGAAAGGAGTCTAAAGTACTTTAAGCCACACAGGGCACAGCAGTAACTAGACATAAGCAAATGTCATGCTCCAAGAGCACCAAAGGCCAGAGAGCACAGCGGGCTAATCCCATGAGGGCAGGAGAAGTTTACAATGGGCTACCATGACAAGAAGTTGCCAGTTCTCTTGCAGTCACAGACATAGCACTAGCATAAAAATGAAGGTACCTGGGAAGAAGGTGTGCATCTTATCCTAACAAAAATAAATGGGGAACACAAAAAAAATGAGGAATATTTTTTTTTTTTAGCACAATGATATTTATCTACAGATGGCACAGCACATGTAAGGCAGTAATACATAGTCCCAAAAACGTGATAGCCAGTGGACATGTCCCCAAACATGCAAGTACAAAGAGATAGCCAAAGGTATGGCTACAACTCTGACAGCTGTGCAACAACACTACTAGTGTGAGCCGTGTATAATGTCCCATAGGTGCCATACTAGGTACAGTTACAGTCACTGCTAACACTAGCTAAGAAGAGTGGAATAGGAGGCACAGCAAAATGAAGTACATAATGGTAATGTGTGTATTATTAAAACAGTATTGGCACAACCATGAAGGAGAGATGAAGAAATCAACAAGAAAATGAGAGTAGTATTGTTGGAACTGAATTCATCCTCAAGTCTTGATGAGTACCTTCCAATGGTGGATCCTGTTTTCACAAAATCTCATCAAGACAATACTGATATATAGACTATATCATACATAGCATAGGGGAGTGGTAGGTTAAAAAAAAGATAGCTGGGTGCACAGTTCCCAGGATGCCAGGACTGGAAAAATGGCAGTGTAGAATCCTCAAAACACTGAAAGATTCTTACAATGGGTTAGGCCAAGGAATGGATCCCATTCCTAAGTCAAGGTATAAGTAAAGTTCATGAAATTAGTATTGTTTCAATCTTTGATGTTAGCCAGAAGTGCTTTTCGCACCACCCACAATGTGCCCAGTAATGACTCTTTCTGCAATTCTTATGGAGTTACATATATCTGTAACATATCTAAGTACGAGTGTAAATTCTTTTTTGTAAGACCAGCTGCTCCTACTACTACTACTACTGGAACTGTCTGGGTATCTTTCTTCCACATTGCCCTCATTTCTGCCTGAGAATCCTGGTACTTTGTCTTTTTGTACATAAGACATTATAGTCACTGGGTGCAGCAATTTCAATGATCAATGCTACTTTTGTCTTCTTTTCATGGACTACTATATCTGGTTTTCTTGCATCTATTTTTTGAACTGTTGGTAATGGATGATCCTATGTGATATAAACTTCATCATTTTCTATGATGATTTGTGGCTCATATTTCCAGTGTTTTTCAGCTTCTTCAATACAATAATGTTTGCACAATCCCCAGTGCAACAGTCTTGCCACATTATTATGCCTTTCAGTATACAGTCCTTCTGTCATTAGTATATCACAACCAGCAACAAGATGTGCAACTGTTTCCAATTCTGTTTTACAAAACCTACATTTGTCTGTTTCTCTCACATGTTCAATGGACTTTGTAAACTCATATGTACATAGTCCACTATCCTGAGCTGCCAATATTAACCTTTCATCTTTTGGTTTAAATTAACCTCTCCTTAACCATTCATCCATTCGATCCTGATCAACATGAGGTTGTTACAAGAGTTTCCTATAGTTGCAACTATATTTATGCATTTTCCACATTTCTTGCCTTCTCATCTGATCCTTCACCTTATATTCCTTCTTTTGTTTTTTGGCACATTCAGTTGCTACCTGATTTTTATCTACTTCTGGTTTGATTTCCATTCCCATTTGATGATGATATGCTTCTGCTAAATTAAGCAGGGAAGTCATCTTAGACTTGTTCTCCTCATGTTTCAAAGGTTTCACTACATTTGGGTCTTGTGAAGTCGGTAGATATGTATGCAGTCCCACTATTACAGATCTATACATGTAATCAGTTTTGAGGAGGCCCATACCACCTTCAGAATGGGGAATATATAGTCTTAGTATGTAATGATTTTTATAAATTATTTGATGAGCATGAAGGCTCCTTCTTGTTTTCCTGTCTCAACTATCCAACACCTTTTGAAGCCAGTCAATCACTCCAAAACTGTAAGTTAGGACAGGAAGAACAAATTGGTTTATAGCTTGAACTTTGTTCCTAGATGTCAATGCTGTTTTTAATACTAATGTAAGCCTTCTAAAATATTCCTTACCAAGTTATATTTACATTTAGTCACATTTTATTATTGATCCTTCATCAATTCCCAAATATTTATATACTTCCTCTTGCTCAAGTTCTTTTATATCACATTACTCTCCCAAACTGATGTTTTCTTGGTGCTGCAGTTTCCTTCTTTAAAGGTTGCTTTTGCACATTTATCTAGACCAAATGAGATCCTTATATCATCTGAAAAAGTTTTGACCACTTGCAGTTGCGCTTTCAGTTCCTCATCTGATGAACTATACAGTTTTAAATCCTCCACAAAAAGAAGATGAAAAGTCTTTACACTTTGTTGTTTTCTGGGAACCATATTATATTCATGACCTACCCCCCAGATTCAGCAATTGGCCGCCGTGCAATCCAGGAATAAGCTGCAGGGATGTGCACAAGTGCTCCTGTATGCAAATGACCCCATTTTCAGGTGAAAACCATACAAATAAGGTGTATTTGTGATCCAGAAAGCTGTCAGCCGGCCGTGCAGGACTAGTGTTATGTGCAGAAATGTACTCGGTTAGTAAACGAGTACATTTCTGCAAACTACAAAACGGAGCCATGACAATTCCAAATAAAGGGTGTATATTATGTGGAAACCATGCCAATGGCCAAATATATGGCCATTGGCATGGAAAACAGTTGCAAAAAGAAAAAAAAAAGACTTTTATTTTTTTTTTAGCTGATTTCAGCTGTTTAAGCGTAGGGCAATGGCGCCCAAATGGGATTGGGCCAAAAATATAAAAAATAACCTGAAATAAGCATTTTAACCAAAATCACTATTTTGCCATTATACTCTATGGCAGGCAGAAGACAACATGGCCAGTACATAGTGGTTACTAAGGAGGAAGGCTCAGTGTGGGACCTGTAACTATGCCTAAAGCAGATGCCCTACGCTGACCGCCTTAAAAAACTCCAGCTATACTTTGTCGCATATCGTCTACTCAGAGGCGATCTCTGCTTAACATACAAGGCCATGTCAAACCCAGAGCTGTTGGACATGCTACACTTAAAGAAATCCTAATCCCTCAGAGCCACATGCTCCAGGGATCTAAACCTTGTCATCACAATAAACAAAACATGCTGGAGGCATAGGTTTCTGACCCAGAGACTCCCCAGACTCTGGAATAGATTGCCCATACATGTCAAGCAGAGTGCCTCTTTGGCCCTCTTCAAAAGGAACTTTGACGATTGGATGGGAGAAAGGAAATTCACCCCGGGGATCACATCAGTTGCCCTGCTAGACAGGGGTCCAGGGAAGTAAATAGTGTGGGAAGAAATAGCCAGGGAATTGTTATGGCTAGGCTTGTATAGGCCCTAGGGCTGATAGCCTAGTACCAACCTATGAACCTATTAGCAGGCAATCCTATGCAAGTGAGGGGAATGATACTGAGTCCCAGATTTCCCCTCAGTGCTAGACAGCACCCAACCGTGTAAGTGCAGGAATAGCATGATTCAAGCCTAAGAGTTAGCTGACATCATAGGGGTGTGTCAGGCATAGTGTAAGCTTATTGGAGCCCCGTGGCTTGGGTTTGCCCTTAGCTTAGCAGAGCTAAGCAAGGGGGTTTGTCTGAGGCTGCCTAGCACTCTTTACATTGCCTAAGCAGGTGTCCGTGCTGCGCACTGTGTTTTAAGGAAAAAAAAAAAAAAGTAAACCAGGACACATTTGAGCACTGTGTTTGTGTGGTGCTCCCCCAGGCTTAAACAGGTAGGCAATGGGAAGGGAAAACAGCAGTAGGAAGGTAATCAAGGAGAACTAGCATAGCTGGCAGGTGAAATGTATCAGAATCAGCCAATTACACAGGCAGCAGCCCAGCCCAGAACACTAATATAAACTATGCAAACACCTTGCCCTCTGGTTTTTCCCACATAATTTATACCACCGGTGTATACAAGTGGGGAAATTTTAACAAACAAAAGCAACAAAATGATAGGGCCTGCAGAAGCTATCATACATCAACATGTGGAAAAGGCTGAGGGTGGTGAGGATGAGAATGCTGTTGAACAACCCACAGTGAGGAGATGGAGAAGAGTGCACAGACCCAGGGTAACCTACCAGGGGCAACATGAGCTGGAGATAGTGGAGCACTATAGGGTGGACAGGGACCTCCTACAGCAAATTGTTGAGCTGTGCCGGACACGCTTGACATACAGAACTAGCAGAGGGGAACCCATCCCAGTGGATACCAAGGAATGTGTAGTCCTAAGAATACTAGCCACAGGTACCTTCCAAAGGCCAAGTGGGGATATCATGGGGATCTCACAGGCATCAGCACCAGGGTACTCTACCAGTTCCTGGATGCCATGTCAGCACATGCTGGTGAGCACGTATATTTTCCCAACACCTGTGAGGCATTGGCCAGCAATATGTATCTCTTCCACCAAATAGCAGAATACCCTGAAGTAGTGGGTGCTATAGACTACACGCACATATGTATCAAAGCACCACCTGTTGAGCAGGGTAGGGTCTACATCAACCACAAGGGCTTCCCCTCCATCAACTGCCAGGTCGTGTGTGATGCCCAGGGCATTATAATGAATGTGTGTGCTAGCTGCTCTGGAAGCTATCACGACTCCCACATCTGGCATCTGATGCAGCTGTACCAGAGATTTGCAAGTGGGACATCCCTTACAGTCACCTAGTGGGGGATGCTGGTTACGCACTGGAGCCATGGCTGATGACACCCATCAGAAATGCACACACACCCAAACAAGAACTCCATAATGAGACACACGCACAGACCAGAATTATAATTGAGCATATGTTTGGGATACTCAAGTAATGGTTCCGGTACCTGGACACATTCAGTGTTGCCTTGCAGTACTCACCAGCTACATGCATCTAAATTGTCATTGTATGTGCCATGCTACACAATATGATCCTGTGGAAACAGCTGCAGCAGGAACAGCATGGGGCAGGCCACAGTCCCCCACCATTGCCAAGGCATACACAGGCACAGAGTGACTCAGAGGAGGAACAAACAGCCCATCCCAGTAGGCAGAATGAGGTGTGCCCAGTATGCCCTGGCCTTGGCAAAGAGGCAGCACATAGCACATACACTGACACATTAGGCACCCAGGGAATGACACCTCTCTCTGACTCACACATACAGTAAAAGGGATGCCAAACACGACACTACCTGTGCCTAACCATGTATAGGGAGTGTACTATGTGCATCCGACATAGACAGCTCTCCAGCACCATCCTCAATATTGGCACAGCCACAAGGTAAGTCACTCTTTCTACCAATTGCCGAATGGAGTAGTATGTGTTGTTACCTGTATCTATGGTATGGATGTGAGCATGCAAGGGAATCAGGTGGCTGAATGGGATGCCAGCAGATAGTAGACGCCTATACTGACAGCATGAGATCTGTAACAAATACTGGTGTCACCATAGTAGCCAGTACTAGACAAGGTGACAAAACCCACTGCATGAAATGTGCTGGGCCACATGTGAGTCCATATGACATACACATGCCAGGCAGGGAGGCTCACATACCCAACAACAGTCTCAGCCAGCAGGACAGGTGTAGACAAACACAAACAAAGGCTGTGCTAAGGCCTCTAATTGATGGCTATGGGTAACCTCCTCCCCCAGGCCTCTACAGACAGACTACAACATGTCAGACAGTGGGATGTTAGATCTGAAGGGTAAGAAGTCAGAAACTGAAATGTAGGTCAATCAAACCTAAGACCTGTAATACACTGATATGCCTCTAGTCAGCATGATAGGTTAGAATACAGAATAAAATGGAGTACCTGACATACCAGTACAGTCATAGCAAATGTGTACAAGTGTCAGGTGTGCCCCCCAGTCCTATATAGAAATGTAGTAACAGTCTGGTGTGCCCCCCCAATTTGATGTAAAATGTAGTTACAGTCAGGTGTGCTCCCACAATCCTATGTAGAAATGTAGTAACAGTCAGGTGTGCCCCCCATTCCTATGTAGACACGTACTAACAGCAGGTGTGCCACCGCAATCCTATGTAGAAATGT
This sequence comes from Protopterus annectens, assembly GCF_019279795.1. Classification (NCBI taxonomy): domain Eukaryota; kingdom Metazoa; phylum Chordata; order Ceratodontiformes; family Protopteridae; genus Protopterus; species Protopterus annectens. The sequence continues at coordinate 1,014,300,252 of NC_056747.1, read as the reverse complement.
TGTAACAGTAAGGTGTGCCCCCAATCCTATGTAGACACATAGTAACACACAGGTGTACCCCCCAATCCTATGTAGAAATGTAGTAACATGTATGTGTAGGCACAATAACAGTGGAGCACAGATTACCTGAGCTGGCCAAGGTAGCAGGATAGATTGTAGCATGTGCACAATATGCAGGTCTGCATGTGTTAGGTTGGCGTATGTTGTATATTGTGTGAGAGTGTCAGTATGTATGCATGGTGAGGTTTGTCCTGGTGGCCATTGCCCAGTACAGCTGATGACAGGGCCAAGCTCTCACAACTGCAGTGCCAAACACAATGCTTCCCAGAAATACACATCCCAGCAGTAAGCCATAGTAAATGTTTGGAAGTAATATGTGTCACCATCTGAAAGATGGACATGGCATGACTGTCGGCCCAGATATACAAGCAGTACACAGGGGGAAGTACCCCAGACAGACAGTGTATAATATGTAACTGTTAAATGGACACACCTTGGAATTGTACATACAGGTTTGCAGCACATTATCTGGGCTTGTAGTAGGGAATACCGATGTCATCTGGCCAAACACTGGCAGACCACAAAGGTCATAGGAATGATGTATTGAGAAACAGCTGATGTCCCTGCACAAGCCAGCAGAAGTGGAATGCCCCATGCATATATGTGACTCAGATGCAAGTAGTGGACATAGCACACATACTGCCAGCTCACCCCACCATCACCCACAGGTACCTCTCTGGCCTTAAACCTGCTGTTGGGAATGAGTACAATATGACCTCCACCTGTGTATGGCAATAGCGAAAGAATGCAGCATGCAGAGCAGGTGTCCCATGCAAGTGTGTCCCTAGCTGTAAGCAGCACCCTGCCAGTATCCACACCACTGGACCAATACTGACAGAAAGTATTGGCATGAACACCTTGCACACCTACCCTGTCACCCCAGGGGAATATAGTGTATCGCAGTCTGGGACTGTAGGACTGACAGAATGCAACAGCATGCTACAGCTGGCCTGCATCACTACCAAATAGCCTACAGTCTACTGCCAAATGCTTGTGTCTCACCTGTACTGCCAATGTATGTTATGTCATGGACTCCCAAATGACATAACACAGTCCACAGAACCCAAATGCAAGGCCATGTGGACAAATCACAGTAACATGTCCACCATGTCCCACTGCATGAACTGTGGACCAACACCAAATTACTGCTGTGATGAGGTGATAACTATAGGGAAAATATCAGGGAATGTCCACACAATGTATGGAAGAGGATAGAATAATAGGGGGGGGGTGGAGCATGGGTGGCATGGAGTGCGTGAAGTCCGAAACTCAGCCGTGTGCACATACTATTCCTGGCTGCAAACACAAGAATGGGTGGCTACAAACATGCTCGTAAACCACAATGTGTAGGGGTAATGTCCAGAATTATGACCCCAGCCTCTGAGTAACCTGTGTGAATCTGTACAGCTGTGAGGTATCACCACAGCAAGCTATGGCCATACTGTCTTGTCGATGGATGTACAAGCATTGGATCCTCTGCCACCACTGTACCAAGGGGCTGAACCATTTACACAGACCCAGCAGCAAGTGTCTGCAGCTTCCCCTCCAGAATGGCATGAATGTGCAAGAATATGTAGGCTGCTGGCCACAATACTGGACACAGCTGCAGTCACCCTGTGTTCCCCAGGACATTGCTGCAAGCAAATATGTCTACCTGACAGTACTTGATTACATAAAACATCACAGTGTATAACAATACGTATCTCTGAATATCTCTGCTAACACCAGGACCATGTAGCAGAAGCAGCATAGACACAATTACCTACAGTAACCCACTATCCTTTGCCCATGTTGACCCCATATTGTCAACTGATCTACAGATATCTTGCAGAAACAGTTTTCTACCTGTAGGTGTAGAACATAAAAGACTGCACTGGAGTACAATCTACCTGGAATGGATTCACACATTCAATACAGAAGGTCATACTGGGCATGCTCCCACACTTAGAGAAATGAAGGCCATGTCAGTCAATAAACTACTGAAAGGTCATGTCTGGCAACAACAGTGGACCATACTTATCTGACAGTCACAGATGTTAGTGCATACACTCCTCTTTATGCACCAGTCATGCTTTGCACACACATTGGATAGGAATACACACATTTATCCAAAGACAACACACTATAATAGGCCAAAAAACACATACAAAATGTGTGGAAGAGAGTGACAGTGACAAAGAGCCTTCCATCATGAGGCCTGTCCCACCCAGCACACATCCAATTGGCTAAAACCACATGATGTGCAAATGTCAATCACCGTAGACATATGCCTCTGGAATCCCTCAGCATTATAGTGTCTGTGGTGCTAGTGCTAACTGTGCGACATAACTGTACAAGTCAGTACTCATCTAGCAGTTGTATAAACGTACCTGTGGAATATAAACCTGTGTCTGCCTGAGTGTGGTGTGTCTGCCTCAAGATGAATGGGTTATGGCCCATGCACACACACTGCACTCCCCATTGCTCTACTATGGCAAGTCTGTTGATGTCTTCACCTTGAAATACACCTTTGGGGAAAGAGTAACCCAGTGATTTTTGTGGCATGTCCTATAACTGTGTAATGCTGTAGTGTGATATACTAGTTAGGTAGAAGTGCTATTCCCAGACATGGCAAGTGTGTTTGTATGTCTGTGTAGGGAGCAATGCTTTTGAGGCCATTCACAGTCACTACAACCTCCAGTGCCTTTCTTTGGTAAGCTTGCTGATGTCATTCAATTTGAAATACACCTTTGGGGAAGGAGTAGCCCAGTAATCTCTGTGGCATGTCCTATAACTGCGTAATGCTGTAGTGTGATAAACTAGTTAGGTAGGAGTTCTAGTCCCAGACTTGGCAAGTGTGGATGTTTGTGTGTTTGTTTGTCTGTGTAGGGAGCAATGCTTTTGAGGCCATTCACATTCACTACAACCTCCAGTGCCCTTCTTTAGCAAGCCTGCTGACGTCATTCTCTCTGAAATACACTTTTGGGGAAGGAGTAGCCCAGTAATCTCTGTGACACATCCTATAACTGCGTAATGCTGTAGTGTGATAAACTCATTAGGTAGGAGTTCTATTCCCAGACATGGTACGTGTGGATGTTTGTTTGTCTGTGTAGGGAGCAAAGCTTTTGAGGCCATTCACAGTCACTACAATCTCCAGTGCCCTTCTTTGACAAGCTTGCTGATGTCATTCACTTTGAAATACACCTTTGGGGAAGGAGTAGCCCAGTAATCTCTGTGGCGTGTCCTATAACAGTGTAATGTTGTAGTGTGATAAGCTAGTCAGGTAGGATTTCTATTCCCAGACATGGCAAGTGTGGATGTTTGTGTCTGTGTTTGTTTGTCTGTGTAGGGAATAATGCTTTTGAGGCCATTCACAGTCACTACAACCTCCAGTGCCCTTCTTTGGCAAGCCTTCTCATGTCATTCACTGTGAAATACACTTTTGGGGTGGAGTAGCCCAGTAATCTCTTTGGTGCATCCTATAACTGCGTAATGCTATAGTGTGATAAACTAGTTAGATAGGTGTTCTATTCCCAGACATGGCAAGTGCAAAACTCTGTGTGTGTGTTTGATAGTGTGTGTGTAGGGAACAATGATTTTTGGTCATTCACAGTCATTACGCACATCTGCAAATGGAGAACATTGATAACTGTGCAGTAACAGAGACCTGATACAAGTCTCCAGAGAGAACACCTGCAATACCAGGTACAGCTCTCACCACACCTGTTGGCCACCAAACCAGGACCAAAACAATAAAGGCAGAGGAGTGTCCATATTCACCAATGATATTCATACCACCAGGCTACTTGCCCAGCAGAATGTGTCTGAAATACCCCCTGGTGAAAATAACAGTGGGGTTAGACTGCATTCCAAATTGTATAGCTTGCTACAGATCCCCCACCATGCCCCATGATACATACTACAGCCTTTGAAACATACTGTGAAATATCATGATACAAGCAAACACCCTAATACTGGGTGAATTACACTTCCCTGCCATTTACTGGGAAAACTACTTGTGTATCAACATGTGTGCCCAATGGTTCTTGGAAGTCATAATTCCCAATGCCCTGGATCAAGTAACCTGTAGTCCCACCAGGAGCTCAGATATCCTAGACCTGGTCATTACCAACATGGGATATCAATGCTCCACACCTATGGCCACCCCATTGGTGGTCAGGTATGCCCATGAGCTAATCACCCTTAACATCAACATCCCTCCCCCACACCCCAGTAAGGACACCTCTGTAACACACATTTCCAAAGCCAATGTCATGCTACACATGTCAGACATGACTAATATCATGACACTCCTGCAGAAGGGAACTGAAATGACAACTGCTGAATCATACGTGAAGGCACTGCATGTGCACATCCACTCGTTTATGAATTGTGCGATCCAATAGTGAACCAAGACACTCCCCATCCAAGAAAAGGATGCCAATGTGGTGGCCCCCTGCCATAAATATACTGTATAACAATAGGAGGAAACTCTTGCAGACATGGGGGACTTTCCAGGATGCAAAATACTCCCCTACCTGCTACAGTAGATGGCAGAGACCCCTCATAACATCCACCAAGGCTAGTTACGAACATAATATAGCCACAGATGCCAAAGACACCTGCAAGCTGTTCCATAGCTATGTGAGAAATCTAAATGGCAATGCTCAGAACTGCTGCGAGCTACAACAGGATGGTACTAAATCTACTCCTCCCAGGGATATTGCCAATATCCTGGCAGATTGATTCAATGTCAACTGCACTCCCATCCCAACCCTCACAGGGCCCATCTCAACATGGATAAATTGCAATATGCTGATAATAATGGCTACCTAGGTAAAAACCACACTCCACACAGATATGACAACAGCAGCCATGAGACCAGTCAACATTCCGGGCTGTGTACTACATGAGCTACAAACTGCACTTGCACCTCACCTATGTGCCATGTCTAATCATAGCCACACCTCAGGCTTCATGCCCTACTGTGTGGTGCACAGCTACAGTTATCCCAGTCCACAAGGGGGATCCACCTTGGATTCTGTGAACTACAGCCCCAGCAGTATGACGTGCCTTCTCTGCAAGGCCATGGAATGTATTATCAATGGAATTAAAACAAAGGCATTGGCAACCTGCAAACACTGGACCCTAGCCAGGTTTGGTTTGTGAAGGGCCAATCATGTCACCTCAACCTGAATGACAGTGAATCTGTCTCCAGAGCCATGGACAAGGGTAAGGTGGTACACACAGCCTATCTGGACCACGCCAAGACCTTTGGAACCACCCCCCAGTCTGGAATCATAGATAAATGTATCATGCTGGCCATTAATCTCAATGTCACCTGATGGGCTGCCGACTGATATACTGACACAAACCACACTGTAAATGTAGGTGACACCAACCCGAGCCTCAGACAAGTGACAGTTGCAGTACCTTAGGGTTCAGTCATGGCACCACCCTTGTTCGGCATATACTGCTCTGAAGTACAGTCCAACAGTAAGGGACACTGGCAAACAAAGGTTGCAGATGACTGCACACTAGGAGCCAACATTAAATCCCCACATGATGTAGATATTCTACAGAAGGGCCTTACAGAAAGACATGCTTGGTGCCTGAGCCATGGCCTCAAGATCAATGCCAAGAAATATTAGCTAGCCCCATTGGGAAGGGACATGTACCTGTGAAGTACCAGATAGGTGGCAGTACACTAAACACCTAAAGTGTGATAACAGACTTAGGGACACAGGTGGACAGTGGTCTCACCTTTAATAACCACATTGCCAGAACAGTCAGGAAACCCACCTATGTGGCACACCCCCCACTAAGGGCTTTGCATCCAGGAAAAGAAGCCCACTGTCCCACTGTAGGCATCTCGCAGAAAACCCAGCACAGACTACAACAGCCTGTTACGTATGTACCTTACAAGACATCTGCAACAAGTAGAGAGGCTGCAGGCATACCTCACAAAATGACCACAGGTCTAAACCAGATGCCCTATGCTGACCATCTGAAAATCAGCCAGCAATACTCTCATATTGTGTTCTCAGAGGTGATCTCTGCTTAACATAACATGCCATGTCAAACCTACAGCTGTTGGATATGCTACACTTAGAGTATTCCAAACCCTCACAGCCACATGCTCCAGGGATCCAAATCCTGTCATCACAATGAACAATATATGCAGGAGGGATATGTTCCTGATCCAGAGACACCCCAGACTCTGGAATAGACTGCCCACACATGTCAAGCAGAGTGCCCCTTTGGCCCTCTTCAAACGGAACCTGGACAATTGGATGGGAGATAGGACATTCACCCCAGGGATCATGTCAGCTGCCCTTCTAGACAGGGGTACAGGGAAGTATATATAGGTGGAAGTCATAGCCAGAGAAATGTCATGTCTGGGCATGTATACAGCCTAGGACTGATAGCCTAGCATCAACGTATGACCCTATGAACCTATGAACTACACCTTCCATTGCCCACCTGTGGCAAGGTTGCTGATGTCAGTCACTTTGAAATACACCTTTGGGAAAGGAATAGCCCAGTAATCTCTGTGGTGCATCCTACAACAGTGTAATGCTGTAATGTGCTATACTAGTTTGGTAGGGATTCTATTCCCAAACATGGCAAGGGTGGATGTTTGTGTGTGTGTGTGTTTGTCTGTTTAGGGAGCAATGCTTGTGAGGCCATTCACAGTCAATACAACCTCCATTGTCCTTCATTGGCAAGGTTGCTGATGTCAATCAGTTTGAAATACACCTATGGGTAAGGAGTAACCCAGTAATCTCTGTGGCGTGTGCTATAACTGCGTAATGGTGTACTGTGATGTATTAGTTAAGTAGAAGTTCCAATCCCAGACAGGGCAACTGTGAGACTCAGTGTGTGTGTGTCTGTGTTTGTCATTCATATCCTGGGTGGAGGTGGCTGTGAGTGTGTAACAACTGGACTCATTGTGGAGTGGGTTTTGCAAATTTATGGTGGGCCTATTATATGTCACAATGTTTACCTTACAAGGATAACAGATGTCAAACATCAGAGAGACTGGGGTTGACAATCCATACCCCTACATGTGGCATCAAGGCCTGGCGATTAAATTAGGCAACCCTTGTATTACCCAGAGAATACTATTAACCCATGTCTCATAAACAAACACACTCGGCCAGGCAACAACATGCTTTGTTGGTAGTTCCCTGCATATTACCCACATATAGTAACCATGGTGTGATTGCAGCAGACTACAGAGGACATGGCACCTTGTCCCATCATTACAGTAGGCACATAACTGCAGACAGTGTGCCTTCACTATGTTCCCCTCTGGATGCCTGCAACAACTGTAGTGCCATCAAATGTGACCCACAAATGACATACCATGCCTTAACCACATTCCCTGTATGGACAGATGCTACTGACACCAGGGAATACCTGTATCATGCTGTCAATGTGGGTGCAGGGTCAACCTGGTGCCCATTGCCAGTTCCCACCACATGAGGCCAGGAATAGCACATCTGATGATAATCTGTGTACACAACATGGCCCAGACACCCCTGGTACAGTTCCACATGTCACAAAACATGCATGTGGGATGTGTGCACATCCCAGACACCATCCATGTCATGGACTATAGAACACATACATGGCAAGCATTGCACAACACTGGCCACCCACAATAGTAAACCAGATGACTGGAGGGTGAATACGGTACCCACCTGTGTGGGCCAAGCCAGACACTACATCCCTGAGCCACACCGTAGACCATTGTCATGTGGCCTGATGCCAAGGTTTACCCTTCACCTAGCCTTGTACAGCCTTCTGGTACAGTCAACCATTACACACCTGTGAAGCAATGCACCCATGTATGTCAGTACTGGAAACCTGTGCCTGTGTGTGTGGAGTATGATGATTTCGACCCCATTCACACTCACTACACCTCCCACTGGCCTACTGAAGCATGACATCTGATGTCAGACAGCTTCACATACCCTTTGCTCATATATCATCTGGATAACCCCTGTGATGCATGTGATATCTGTGTGTTACTGTATTGTGGCAAACTAGCTAGTTAGGAAGTCTATTCCTGACCCTGCCAACTGTGTTAATGTGTGTGAGTCCCTGAGAGAGTGTGGCTGTGTCAACATTGAAACCTGTTCATGTGGACAGGCATGTGTACTACACCTATTTTATCGCTCCTATATCACTGTTGCAGATGTCACTCACCAACAGATATACCTTTGGATAGCTCCCCAACATATGAGCTCTGTGGCACATGCAATAACTGCATAGACATGTGATAACAATACATAGTCAGTCAGGGGGTTGAAACCCCATAGTGGTAAGTGTGTGACATATACATGCTTAGGTCTTACTCTCACACCCCCTCCCTGTCTTAATTTGTCTCGGTCTGTCTCTCTCACTCCCTCTCTGGTGGATGTGGAGAAGTACACCTGCTTTGCTTAGGCAGCAGCTTGTGTTTTGTAAGTGGTGCTCATGATCAGCTGATAGCCTCTGCATGAATTGCAGTCTCCCTCTAGCTGATTGGATGTTGGGCCTTTTCATTCACTATGAGCAGAACCTCATGCTGGTGTTTGGCAAACAGCATCACAGATGTTATTGGGATTTACCTCTAACAACATACACTGTGAAGACAGGCCAACAAACAGGAGGGGGATGTGCCAGACATGACTATAGAATGTAAGTGTTGCTCTTCTGCATTTGGAGTAATGTTGGTTTAACAGGGTGTGTGTGGATATGGCTGGTCTACATGATTTAACACCTGTCAGGACAGTGTTATGTATTTGAGGAAACTCCCACCTGTACGGTTATCTGCAGACTGGGCAGTGTTTGGAGTCTTATGTTTCTTGTGTTACTCACAGATCACCTATCTTAGAACTGCATAAGCATAGTCTGAGGATTGCCATCAGTACATGGTGACAGCCATGAGAGTTACTGACTTCATATGCCTCATAGGACATATGTCACAACAAACCGTGCTGCAACAGTAAATGTATGAGGGTATCACATCAACATGCCAATACTGGCCCAGTGTTTGTGGCTCCAGCCACAAGTCTGTCAACTTTTGTACATATGTCATGCAGTAAGAGGTGCATATGTTCTGTACACCATTATGTATTGACATCATACCTGATAACAAGCCAGTCAGATATCAGACTGCTAGACATGTTATGTATAGTAAGAGTTATTTCTGAGGACATAACCTGGACATTCTGTGGTTGTGTGTACAGTACTGGGGTCTGTGTACTTATGGTGATTGTCGACATTATGTGTACTGCAAATACGTACCTTGGCCTGTGCACAGACTGTGGTAGATGCCATTGTTCTTAGTCCTGTTCTATCTGATTTTACATGCTGCTCCAGTGTTTAGTACCCTATCGGCTCACAAGTTCGCAGCTATATATGTCTACACATATACAGATATATAGATATATAGGTACATATAGTTATGGATATCTACATATATATTGACATAAATAGGTATATCTGTTTAGATATATATGCACATAAAGTTATAGATATCTACATATATATCGACATAAATAGGTATATCTGTTTAGATATATATATGCACGCATAGTTATAGATATCGACACATATATCAACATAAATAGGTATATCTGTACATATAGGATACACACACACACACACATATATATATATATATATATATATATATATATATATATGCACACATATATATAGAGAGATCTAGAAATGACCATATATATGATGCACTATACAGATGTGTATAAATACATATATATATATATGAATATATATGTGTATGTATATGTAGACATATATCTACCTATGTATATGTATATATCCATATCCTTGGCTTGTGTAAACATTACTGTTGTGTACACCTTCCCAGATGTATCACACCGTATGTATCTGATATGTGTATATTTAGATATAACAACATATGTGATGCAACAGCAATATCACTAACAAGTACTACATAATTGTGGAAGTCACAGCAATTGTTCAATACTATTCAATGTGTGTACTGACAGATATATTGGAAAAACAACAGCTGTCTTCACAGTTGTCATCGCGTAGTGATTAACTGTTGTGACTATAGTGTATTGGGTCCTGGGTTCAAGACCTGCAAGGGCTGTTTATTTTGTTGCTGGGCAGAACAAGGGCTGCTGGATACAGAGTGGTTAAGGCACTTTTGAGCAGCTTTAAGTTCCTTTGTGCAGGTTTTCATAAAGCTAAGTGGTGTCAATGTATGGTTAAATGTACGGGCGCTTACACAGTGTAGGCTTCACTTACCAGTGTGCAAACGTGTTAATGCTCACACCTGCTAAGCATGGCTCAGCCCTGGTAACCAGTTCTCACATCCCAGTTTGATAACATAGCAGGGTAATGACAGCTGTAATAAGTGTTTGTAATGCCATGTACAAAACATGCGTCTATGTGCCATCATTATAGTAGCAAGGGGTGTATTGTCATGTCTGGGACACGTGAGTTTATAAGACCTCTACATCACTCTTATCCATGTGAATATTTTATATACAAGGGTAGTAACCCAGGTTACGTGCAGTCACACTGGCATATAGTGTAGCATGCCATTACTACTGTTGACAGTGCTTTCCCAGGCAAGAGTAGATTGCTAAATGTAGTACTGGCAACAAGCACCCCTGCATGCATAGCTGGACTCTGAGGCCTCACTGTCATGTTCTTGGTGTGTGAGCTGTGTCACAGTATATAACCCCTACTGGATAATGATCTGATGTGTGGAAAGTAACTGTAGACTACTGTCTGTACAGCACATGTCAGTGAGGGCTTCCAACATATAGTAATGGCATATATATTGGTGTCAGACTCCTATCTGTCGACACATTCATCCTACTGCATAGCTAGTTGGCAAGATGATGTCTCTCAGTCCCTGTACAGATGTGCAGATGGCAGGTATCCAGCATGGATACATACAGGCAACCTATGCTTGACTGACACTGACATATCTGCCCAGCTGTGTTATAACCAGCACAGATAGGACACAACACCCTGTATGCACCACATGCCATGGGTGCCTCCACTACACTACCACAGTCAACAGAACCTGCTTGGGTACAGGTCTCCATCACAGACACTAACCATGTGTTGTAATACATGTTGCATACATGTCAACTGAATCCCCTCAGTGGCCATTTGCAGGAGGCACCTAGAGGATTGGCTGATGCATGTCATTTTCACCCTGAGGGTCACCACAGTGGTGTCTGTCAATAGATTGCCTGCTGGCACATGGCAGCTGGCATGATACCACTGTATACACATCCCCTAGACTTCCCATCTCTCCCTGGACAATAGCCAGGTACACACCTATGACCACTTGCAGTGATGCACCACAGTACTGACATATGTGTACATGTGCATTACTGAGGCTATCAGTGTCTGTGTGTTAGTACACCTGTAGTTGGGAATACCATGAGGGCCTTCACACCCACCGCTGCACCCATTGCCATAGTTAGATGTGGCTGCTGCTGTACCGGGCATTACATGTACCCTGTTATGCTCCTCTACCTAACAGCTACCTGAGCCTTGCAGTACCAATACAACAGTGTTGTGCAAATGGGATGATAGGCATAGGATACCCACTGAGTTCTGGCAAGTGTGTGTATGTGTGCATGTGTGTATATCTGTAGGGTACAGCATTCCGAGGCCATATACAACTATTACAATATGCATTGCCACACAATATTATGGATAGTGATGTTGCTGCTCAGAGGTGAGGCATGACAATGCATCACCCTACTATGCCTGTGGCATGTGCATTAGATGCGTATCCCTGTAGTACCACTGTTGGGATGGACAATGGGTTATATCGCAGTCATGGGCAATGTGTGATGGTGGGTACAATATCCACAGTGGGGTGTGGGTCCTGTGTACACTGTCATTATACCATGGTAACCCCCAGTACATGTCCCAAACTAAAGAAAGTGGTGGTTAACAAGAGAAGGACTAGTTTTGTACCCATTTTATTAGCTGGGGAAGGCTTCCAGTTTAGAAAAAAGGAACATTTTAACTCAAATGTCATGGTTTTGGAATTTAGTGAAAGGTCACCAGAAATAATTAATATATTAAAAAGAAGTTGGAATGTATTTCTGAAAGAGAATACCACTTCAGTAGTTGAAGTGAAACCTCAAATAACATACAGTAGGGATAAAAATATAAAAAATATATTAGAGAGACAGATCGATAACAATAAAAATTTTTCATATATGTCTAAATGTGGAAGATGCAAGAATTGGAAGTATATAAACAATGGGCCTTATGTCAGTATTAGTGGTTTTGGCATCTCGGTGAAACATCCAGGGAAGTGTAATTGTAACATCAGGAGGGTGGTGTATGTGGCTACTTGTCTTTCCTGTCCTGGTTTTTATATTGGAAAGACTTCCCATCGATTACGGGACAGGATTAGTGAACATGTAAGAGCGATCAAAAATAAAGATCCCCATAATGCCCTGTATTCTCATTCCAGCAAGTGTGTTATTTTCAATAAATTTTTATTTTTTATTATTGATAGAATGTCTGTTAATGTGTGTGCGTGGGGTGATTGGGAACCAGTATTGTGGAAGCCCATGAGTCAATGTGGCAATTACGGACCAATGCTACTGCCCCCCACCCAGGTTTGAATGATTTTATTTCAATAAAACCATTCTTAAAAATCAAACACAACAAAGTGTTTTAGTAATTAATTTTATATTTCATCATGGTAAAATTGTTAAATTATGGCCAGGAAATAATATAGGTGTATTTTAAACAAGTATTAATATCATTTATATTTGTGTATATTTTTGTAATGATCGTATGAATAAGGTTTTAAGTTTAATGTCAATCTTTGGGTTTTAAAACAATCTGCTGTGTAATTTAGGGGGTTTTCAAGTTCTAATTACTTAATTGGCTGTTGATCATTTCATTGTGCATTTAAAATGGAGAATGTAATTGTTACAAACAGCTCTGAGGATGCCTATGGTTTTTTACCTTGGCGAAAGCGCTTAGTTGCTCATATGTTGAACATTGTTTGCATTTTTGGAGCTTTTTGGACCATTTTGGAGCTTTTTGGAACATTTTGGAGCATTTTGGAATACTTTGGAGCATTAAACTTATTGTGGCTGGTACGGTTTCGTTATTCGAACATTTTTCTTTTGTATGGGTGACTCATACACTGTCCATTTGATAAGATGGCAACTGTAGGAATACTGGCTGTTCAGCATGGTGTGCACCCTCTAAATATGTATCTTCCTATACATATCTCTCTGTGTGTATGTGTAGTTACATATCTCTCTCTCTCTCATATATATATATATATATATATATATATATATATATATATGTGTGTGTATCTGTATATGTGTGTGTGTATCTTAGGAATGTTTATTGCTTCCACATTGTACATTCGTATGGTAGCCAGATTGTACTGCATATGTTATTGATACCATCCTGACATCATACAGGTGGGATAGATTACTATTAACGTCTTGTGCCCATGTTGTGTCGGGTCCTGGTTATGGGACTTGAAACAGTTGGCATTGTATTGCAGGGCAGATCTGTTTGGCTGTGGGGGAGGGGTGATATCAATACATACAATACGTATTTAGCTTGGGCCCCTAGACCCCCATTAACAGTGCCTGTGGTCATATATGTATTTGTTATGTTCTCTTTTATATTTATAGATATATATCTGTATATAAATATATATATATATATATATATATATATATATATATATATATACGTGTGTATGTATATATATATATATATATATATATATATATATATATATATATATATATATATATATATATATATATATATATATATATGCTTACATGTATATATATATATATATATCTATAGCTAGAGACATAGATATGTAGACATATATATCTATAGATGTATGCATATATATATATATATATATATATATATATATGTATATATTTATGGTTTACCTTCAAAATGTTGAATGCCATAACATCTAATGTTCATTTGGTTGAAAAATAACATTTAAACCCAAAACATTGAATGATCAAAATGTCTAAAATCATTTAATTGAAAAAGCAATGAGATGAGTGCAAAGGATTGAAGACCCACGTGCATCCTTTATCTTGTAGATAATCTCGTACTGCTGTATCACCTGCACAAATATTCAATTCCTTATAAGCTCCCACAAAGTTTGTCCCTCTATCAGAGTGAAGTACCTTTGCTGGGCCACGGATTGAAAAGAATCTTCTCAAGGCATTAATAAAACTGGAAGCTGACATAGATTCAGTCAGTTCTATATGTACAGCTCATGTAGACAGACATGTAAAAAGTACTGCCCAGCGTTTGTTGTCAACACCACCTCCTCTAGCGTGGAGGGTTATCACTGTCCACGGGCCAAAAACATCAATACCCACGCTAGTGAATGGTGGTTCAGGAGTCACTCTATCTTCTGGTAAATCTGCCATCTTTTGACTTTCTAATCCCCTTTTCAGTTTACGACAGATAACACATTTGTGAATAACTGCAGACGTCAGGTGTTTACTACCAAGGATCTAGAAACCTGCAGCTCTGATTGTACCTTCTGTTATGTGATGTCCTTGATGAGCCACTTGGTTATGGTAATATCTCACAATCAGTGTAGCAATGTGATGATTGTGGGGGATGATAACTGGTTTCTTCTCTTGTTCAGTCAGTGTTGCAATGGACAAGCATCTGCCAACTCTTAGCAGTTCATCTTGATCTATAACAGCACTAAACATCTTGAGACGACTTTGTTTTGGCAATGCATTTTGCTCTTTTGTGCAGTCATATTCCTTTTTGAAGTGTTTGTGCTGAACAGAAGTGATGATCACATTCTTTGCTTGTGAAAGTTCCTCTTAGCTAACTTGATGATGAAAACTTTTCCAGCATCTAAGTAGAGAGGTATCTGATTTTCTCTGAAAACTTCTGGCAATATAAATAAGTCTGGCTATAGTTTCTAGTGTCTTCCAGTTTGAAAATCTTTCAAAACAATGTGAATGAATAGTGGAATCAGAGGATCTAATGCTGAAGCTTGCAACTGCTGGTTTAATTTCAGGATCAGCTTCAGGCTGTATGAGAGGATAACCAGTAGCCATGTCATTTGAATTGTGTTTAACTGGCTGGTAAAGAAACAAAGGGCCTGAGAACCATATAGTGTTCTGAAGGCAGGCTGTCTTTGTGGGCCTTGTAGCATAATCAGCAGGGTTTTGCTCTGTGGGTACATAGAACCACTGATCAGGATGAGTTACTTGTCTGATTCTATTTATTCGGTTGGAGACATACAGAAAGCATCTTCAAGAGGGATTGCAGATGTACCCCAGAATGGTTTTGCTGTCTGTAAAGAATTTCACAACATCCATTTACAGGTCTATTTCATCTCTGATTAGCTCATACAGTTCTACCACTAATACAGCTGCACATAGCTCCAAAGGTGGGATTGTATGCACTGGTCTAGGGCTTAACTTAGACTTTTCCATAACGAACCCAACATGACACATGCTTACAGCATCAGTTATTTTCAAGTAGGCTACTGCACCTATAGCCATGATGGATGCATCTGAAAAAATATACAGTTCCTTTTTACAGGCTACTGTCAGTGAAACAGTTCCTTAACATCTGGGTATCTTTAAGCCTTTCAAAGTCTGCAAAGGCTTCTTCCACTGAATCCACTCATGCAGTCTGTCTTGTGGGAGTAATGCAACCCATTCCCATTTCCCAGATGACAGTTCACGGACTAAGGCCTTACCTTTTATAGTTGCTGGTGCAACAAACCCAAGGGGATCATAAAGGCTGTTCACGGTAGCTAAGATTCCTCTTCTGGTGAAGGGTTTTTCCTCTGAAGAGACCTGAAAAATAAAGCTCTCTGTTTTTAGATCCCAGCCTAGTCGTAAACTTTTCTGAAGAGGAAGGGAGTCTGTACCCAGACAAAGATCTTTAAGGTCTTTAGCTCTATCTTCTGCAGGAAAGGCTTCCATGAACTGTTTACTGTTAGAAGCAACCTTATGAAGCTGCAGATTAGATTCTACCACCATCTATTTTGTTATGTTGAGAATGTCAATTGCTATCTCAGGAGTGCTGGCAGATGCAAGTCCATCATCTACATAGAAATGTCTCAACACAAAGTGTTTGGCATCTTGTCCATAATGTTCAGCACCTTTTAGGGCAGCTATAAGCATACAGTATATAGCCACAGCAGGAGAGGGACTGCTGCCGAAGACGTACTTTCATTCTGTACTCCACTGCTTCTTTGTCTATGTCATGGTCTTTGCACCAGAGAAAAGATAAATAATCTCAGTGGTCCTCTCACCAGAAAACAGTAAAACATCTGCTGCACATCAGCTGTAAAGTCTATGGGCTCTTTTCTAAAGCACATGAGGAATCCTAGTAGAGTATTGTTTAGATCAGGACCACTTAACAGTACCTTATTTAAAGAAATACCTTCACATTCTGCACTGGAATCAAACACAACTCTTATTTGATCAGGTTTGTGTTGGTGGTAAACACCAAACATTGGCAGATACCAGTATTCTTTACCTTGAACCAGTGGTCCTGCAATTTCAGCGTGATCATTATCCAGTAACCTTTTGATGAATTCTGTGAAATCTCTCTTTACCTTTGGCTTTTTTGTAAGGTTCTACAAAGAGAGTTCAGGTGCATCATGGCTTGTTCTCTATTACAAGGTAAATGATACCTGGGTGTGCAAAATGGCAGAGGGGCCACCCAGCTGTTATTATCTTCCTGGTAAGTTTCTCTGTCCATGATCCAGAGAAAGGCTTGATCTTCTGTGGACAGGGCTTGTTTATTATTGTCCGTTGATTTCTGGAACACTGAAACCCCTAGATTGTTAGTTTATATGTTAAAGCTGGTATCTTCTTTGCTGTGTGAAGAAGAGTCCCAAAATCATGTTAAATCATCAAAGCTTTCTTTAACAGTAAAATTGTTCTGGCATGGACTGAAAAAGGATGTGCGGCCATTTGTTAACAAAGACGTCTTGAAGGAACTGATGCTGTTTGGCTGGTGAGCTAATCCCAGGCAAACTTCTCCTACAAGAACCCTCCCCAAGTCAAGTCTCTGAGCATAAGGGACATTAACCAGTCCATTAATTTGCTCATGCACTTTGTGTACTTCTAAAATGTCTCTTCCAAGAAGCAAAAGGATAGAAGCACCGTAATTAACAGCTGGAATGAGGTGAGCAATTGGGTGGAGGTGAGGGTGATAATAAGCCACCTCTGGAGAAGGAATTTCTGACTTGTCATCAGGTATCTTGTCACACTCTATCAGTGTGGGTAATAGGATTCGCTTTTCGTTATCAAAAGATTCAATAACAAAGTCTATGGCTATTCTGCCTGCAGTTTCCATAATGCTTGTGCATGTCTTTAGAGTATAGGGAGCTTCAGTTGTTTTAATGTTGAAGATATCAAAAAAGTCTGACCTTGCAAGTGATTTGTTGCTCTGCTCATCAAGAACTGCATAAATCTTTATTGCTTTGTCTCTTTTCCCAGTGGGATACACAGTGAGTAAACCGATTTTAGAACATGACCATGGATTTTTACCTTGGCCACAGATTTCAGTGCACTTAAACATCATTGAAGAAGGGGAATCCTCTTTTTGCTCCCTGCCCTGATCTTTCCTGGCTTCTGCCATCTCTGACGGTTGTGGAGGTGGATCAGGGTGTAAGGCCGCTATGTGTTTCTCACTGCCACATTCTGTGCATTCGACAAATATTTTACAGTCTTTAACTATATGCTTAGTAGATTCACAGCACTTGAAACAGATGCCATTTTGTTTAAGAAAGGACATTCTCTCCCCAATAGGCTTACCTCTAAACCCTTTGCACCTTTTCAGGGGATGAGGCTTCCGGTGAATTGGGCATTGCCTCTCAAGACGTTTTATAGGACTCATCTTGCTGTTGTCTTGACAGTTTGTGGCCCTTGAAGGTACAACTGTTTTGTGTGTGAACACAGAAGTATTACCATGAGGTCTGGAAGGCTTTTCTGGTCTGGATGGTGGATTACTGCTGCTAATGAAGGCAAAGCTGGGGTTGCTCCTAATCTTTGCTGGTTGCTGAATGAACCTAGAAAACACAAAGAAAGGGGGTAAAGCTACTCCATTTTCCTCTTTGTATTTAGCTCCAACAGATGCCCACTTTTGTTGCAAGGTATATGATAGTTTCTCCACTATTGGATTAGTACAACAAGCAGTGTATAAATATGAAAGCCCTGTCAAATAGCCCTCCTCTTTAGCACACTCTATTTCTAGAAGAAGATCGCCCTGTTGTAATTTTATATTGTCTTTATTGCTCAACTTGGGGAAGGCCTCAAGCTTTTACAGTAGAACACCTTCAATTGTTTCAGCTGAACCATACCTTTCTTCTAGCCTCTTCCATACCATGTTAAGTCCTGCCAAAGAGTTAAATAATTGTACTGTATGCATGTTTTTGCATGCTCTGCTGACTCTTTGCCCAACCATTTTATCATTAATTCCAGCATTTCTGCAGCCGCCAAATTTAAGTCTCTAGTTGCACTCAGAAAGGAGGACTTTCATGCCCAATAGTTTTCTGCACAGTCATCAAACTTGATGAAATCTGAGTTAACCATTTCATTGCAGATAAGATACTTTGTGACATCTTGTATGTTTTGGTGTTCAGGCATGTAATCTTTAGGCTGTGGTAGTGGGAGTCCTGGATTTCCATTTCTAAGGAGCTCTGGAGGCTGTTCTTTTGTTGGTTTGACACTGCTGACATCACAAGACTGACGGGGCATACCTGGGACATCTGCTGGCTTTGGGATGGATTCTCCTTGCATAATCTTAGGTGACTGCTGACTTGCATGCATGCTAGTAAGTCTCTGGCTATGCTCACTTGTACATTCAGCAGAGGAGAGAGTTTCTCTGGGACTTCTGGTTCTAAGTGAGTTATCTCACTTACTGATGAATCTGCTTCCAGGTAAGCAGCGGCCTCTGCTGCTTCTACAGCAGTTGCACTTTGGCACTGAAGAATATGTAGGTTAGCTTCCAATTCTGCCTTTTGTTGCATCATAATGGCTTCTTTTTCAGCAAATGCCAGTTGGGCATGTGCCGCATTTGCTTTGGCATGAGCTCTGATTGCTAAGGAACATGCTGAGGACATCTTACTGGATCTTGATGATTTGGAGCCATGTGACCATGTATCATCTTTCAGGACACTAGAGCTGTTCTCCCTGCTGTGCTATGTCATGGGGGACATATCCTCAGATTTATACTTCTTCCCTGATCTCAGACTCATATTTGCAGTACAGTGACCTATTGTAGTCAGGACTGCAAGGATCTCCTTTTTACTGTTCCATTCTCACAGCACTGTGTGAGGCGTAGTACAGCTAAACAAACAGCTTGACACTTCAAGAAAATCCAATAAGTGAAAGAATCAGGGTTTCTTGTAGCTTTATTGAGATTTCTTAACTTTAATATTTGTAAAACTGCAACACAATACAAATAGCAACATATCAGAATATATACAATATACAGCACTCCTAAATAAAAAGAATTACAACATACAAATTACTTACAGGAGATGTGAATGCCAGGGCCTGGGAAAAGAAGATCATGACTGCACTTTATGAGGGCTAGAAGTGAAAGAAAGCTGCTTCCTGACTGAGTTACATCACTTCCTGAGGCTTGCTATAATGCTGTAAAATAAGTTTATCTAACTGTTATAAATAAAAGGGCACTAAATGGTAGCAACAGATTAAAAATGCTCAAACTGTACAACTATAATATAAACTGCCTGAATTGCTATGAAGGGCAGAATAGTCGCTGTAATGTAATTGATCAGTGTAGGGTGTATCTTATACATTTTAAGTACTTTTTTTTCTATGAATGTGGCGTGAGATACTATCAAATGCTTTTTTATAATCTAACCATGCCATACTTAGATTCTTCCCCTTTTTACAGTTCTCCATTATGACTTTATTTAACATCAAACAATCCTTTGTTCCATACAACTTTCTTTTATTACCCTTTTGTGTCTTCTACCATGATTGACTTTTTTTCTAAATGACTATAAACTCTGTCAGAATCAGTTCCAGTGTATAGTTTATATGTCATCTGAAGGCAAGTTATTGGTCTGTAGTTGTTAGGATAACTTGCAGGTTTGCTCTTAAGTAGGAGTATTGTTTTTCCTGTTGTTAGCCAGGCTGGTGTCTGTTCAGGGTGTGCATATAAATAGCTTTTACTCATGGCTAAATCTTCATGTAAAGATGTTAATACTTTTAACCAGAAAATAGGTACCGAATTTGGGCCTGGGATTTTCTAGTTAGGTGTTTTCTTAACTTTGTTTCAATCTCTCTGGCTGTTACTTCATCCCATTGCATATCCTGCACATTTGAACTTCTTATTCTTTCTTTTACTTCTTCTAACTGTTTAGCATCTTTGTTATGTTCCACAGGGTCTTCATAAATATTTCTCCAAAATGTATCTATTTTTTCTTTTTTGGTGGTGTTTCAATTCCTTTTGCCTTGTTTCCCAGTTCTCAATAAAACTTTTTTGGGTCATCAATAAATTGCTTATTTAGTAATTTCCTTTATATTTGTCTGCATATCTTCTATGTTTTAATGTTTGTGCTGATATTTTTAGTTTATTTGCGATAGCGCACAACAGATCCTGATCTGTTCTGATACTGTGCATTGCTTTTATCACATCTATCTTTCTGAGTATTTTTCTTGATCTGTTCCCTCTTCTATACTCTTCTAACAGTGACACTCCTTGTCTTAATTGCTTTCTAGTTTTTTTCTATTTGATACTTCCATGATGGCATTTGATTTCTCCCCTTCCTTTCCCTTACTACCCTATATTTTTGTGGTAAGACTTTATCTGTCATTAATTTAGCTGCACATTAATATATCCTATTTACTTCTGTTATATCGCATGAATTTCTGTGGACAGTCCTAATTACTGTGTCATTTGTTTTATCAAACTTCTAACTTTGGGTTTTATTGACTTTCTGTAATCTGTTTCTTTCACTGATCTTAATGGATCTGTCCATCTCTATTAAATCAAGCAACTCTTCTTTTAGGTCATTTTCCTCTAAACTGAGGGCACATTCTTTGTTCTCCATCGCCTGTGGACATTCTATAGGTAGTTCCACAACATCTTCCTGTGCTATATTCTCTTTGGTTTCAGCCTGTGTCATCCATTGCCCTTTCATATGGGAACTCACGACCCTGTCACCCCACTCATTACAGTGCCTTATGTATACAGAAACACAAAGCCATAAAAATACCAGGATATACAGGCAAAAATGAGAGCAAGGAGGAAAAAGGAAAACAGGAACACTCATCCATCTACCTACTTAACTGAATGAGCTACATGAAACTTTAACAAGGTGTCTTTATTCTTCCCACAGGGAGGGTATCAAAGAGAGAGAGAGAGAGAGAGAGAGAGACAGAGTCTCCATGATCTGCTAGCTAAAGTGATTTTTATCTGGACTCATCCTAAGTTTAACAGCAAGTAATAAAAAAAAAAAAAACTAGAAGTCATTATACAATATGATTGGTCTTAGAAGAGACAGGCTTATAAAAATATGAAGTTGTTAAATAAAATTAATCATTTTAGATTTTACTGATGTCAAATATAATTGAGGAAGACCATGAAATGGAAAAACTTAAATAAAGACTATAATTTAGTAAAAGATACCTTAAAAATAATAAAACACATTTTTGCAAATGTAATTTCAAAGCTAAATATCAGAATGTTACTAATCTTACAAACTGTATTAAGATAGGGAATTAAATACTCTTATTGACATTTTTATGTTGGCCTGATTAAGTCTGATTACAAATAAAAATGCTTTTTATTTTCAATGAATAAGAGCAAGATATGACAGTCTTATAATGGTTTTCTCATGTTTTTATGTTAGTGTGGTTTCAACTGTTGCCAGACAAATGCAAATGCCACAAAATTAGTGCTTTATCTAGAATTACTGACATTTTGAAATGGTTAACTAAAGATAAAACTGTGTCTTACCTATCCTTCCTATATACAATACTAGGGGGACACTTTCCAACCTTTGTCCCTATATTCAGGTCAAAACCCAGGATTTCCAAGTTATTAACAACCGCCTGGGAGATACCCGCAGAATCCAGGTTAAAAGTGGTTATAAACCTGAATCCCGCTTCGTTTCCCCTAAGTCTGTGATTAACAACCTGTTCATTTTGCAGCCTATGAGGCCCACCCAAAATTGGTATATAAATACTTTTATTCCTTTTACCTATCACTTCCTTGGATAATTCTTCCAACATATCCAGGGGATAGCCCCTTTTGACAAACATGTTGACTATAAAGCTAATTTCATCGTGAAAATGCTCATCATGACTAACCATCCTGGCAGCCCTTACCAGTTGGCCCTTAATAATTGCTCTTTTTTTATGTAAGGGATGCCAACATTTAAATTCCAAATAGGAATTTGAAAAAGTTGTCTTTCTATATATCTTAGAATATAGGAGACCATTAATCTTATCAACATTCAACTCTACGTCTAAATATGTGATTTGTTCTTCACTAAAACAGTAGGTAAATTTTAAGAACTCCACTGTGTTATTAATATAACAAAACATTCATTCAATTTCTGCTGACTACCCCTCCACAACAAAAAAATAGGGAATATAGGGACAAAGGTTGGAAAGTGTCCCCCTAGTATTGTATATAGGAAGGATAGGTCCCTTAAAAACATGTTTGAGCATAATGAAAATGCACATGGCCTTTCAAATAGAGCTAAAGGTAATACAAAATGTGGACAGTGCAATTATTGTTGCCACATCTTTGAAACAGGAGAACAGTTTAAATTGAATAGAAACAATTTCATCTCTATAAAAGGACACTACAATTGTAATAGTGTTAATGTGGTTTATTTGGCTAAATGTCAAAAATGTTTGGCATTTTATGTAGGAAAGACCTCCAGAGCATTTAAGATGCGTATCAGTGAACATCTTTATGACATAAAGAAAAGAAAAATTACTACCACTCTATTTAGACATATTAAAGACAATGGGACACACTCATTTAAGTTTTTGGCTATTGATCATATATAGTATCTGGGTAAAATAATAGACTTACACTTGGATGCAAGTGAATTGAGATGGCAGTTAAGGTTGGATGCCACCCAATTTCCTTGATTAAATGAGGCGGTTAATATTGCATGTATTTTAAAATTAAAACATATTATGGGCTAGATGGTTTGAAGTGTCTTATAAGGCATAATTGAATTAAATATGAGATGTGTTTTTAATGTTTTAAATGTTTCATAATGTCAGTCAAACACAATATGAGTAAGTTTTATTCATTTAATTACTTATTTTTAATAAATTATGTAGTGTGCTTTTAAGGTACAATTAAGTGATTCATGTGACATCATTAAGCAAGGGTATTTAAGGGCTGGATCTGTAATGAAATTTGTTCTGATGAAGTCTCTTGAAGGAGAAGAAAGCGCTTAACCGTTACCAATAAAGTCTGGCATTATTTGCAACTCCTTTGTCCCACCTGATTTGGTGCTGTGAGCTGTTGTGGTTTGAAGGTTCTATACTTTTGCATATGCTTCCCTTATTTGCAAAGTAAATAAAAGATAAACTTGGCCCATAGTAATATATTTTACCTTGATTATAGATACATTGCCTACTTCTTCCCTCAGACAACCCATATCAATGATCATTCAATAATGTTAATACACATGCCCTATACTTTCACACACATTTTGCCTCAAATCAAAAGACAGTCACCTGCTCTATACCACTGATGTCACCTTGTGATGAAGCTGAAACAGTGGCCACAGTGATATTTGTCAATGTATTGTTGCTATATACATATGCACTTCCCCAGTATACATTCATTTAGTCGTCCGTTACCTTGTCGATGTACCAGTTGTCGAAAGCAGTGCAGCAGGTTCCCATAATTGCAAACTGGAGATAGTCAAAACACACAATATCCCCCCTTTTTGACCCATGGTAGTGCTTGTTTAGGTAGTAGAGTGGTTGGAAATGTCGCATTCGGTGTTATTTTATGACATTCCGACTGTTCGCCACTTTGAAAATCGACATTCCGGTTTGGAAAATACAACGTTTGGAGATTGTTTGTTCGAGTAAATGAATGTATACCCATTTCCCCTACCCACAACAAGCCATAACAATGGCCATTTACTTAACAAAGTTTGTTCTTCTCCTATTAACATCCCTGAGGAGTGCTCTGATCAGTAACTCTAGACAGCCAATCTATAGCATTTACCTAACATTAATTCATTCACCAATTACATGGTTTATCCCAATTAGAATCACACCATAGCCCCAGTTATGATAAAGCATATAAACAAAGAATGAACGCATTTATTATCATTTATTTCTTAACAAGCAGCTGCTGTGTGGTCTCCACAGAGTTATGGATGATCAAGGGGGCACCCACAGCTGAGGGTTTCATGGATTCCTCATGACAGCTACGAGAGCAGTCTTCTGTGTTACCACACCCACTGATATTTCGGCTAACTGCAACTGTATCTGATAAAACCAGGTCTAACAGAGAGCACTCACAGCCTGCAGGTCTAGTCTGAATCAGATACTTAAAAATGTGTCTTGGCTCATTTCTGGCTGAGAGCATGAACCCGAGTCAAACTAGTACTTAGGTTTGAGCTTGGCTTGAGCCAGCACTGACTCACCTACCTATATCTAAAGATGTCAATGGCGGTCAGCCAGGCAGAGACCAGTACTGGAATAATTGTGTCCATCACCATTAAGACAGTAAAACAAATAAAACACTGTTAAAAGCATCAGTGCTAGAAAGCATTTGTTAAGACAGCCTACCACCTCTGTCTTACCTCCAGAGGGATCTAGAGATATTGTATGAACTTGGGTATTAATTTAAGTTTGCTACCAAACTAGTAAGTATTAAGTATGCAAAGCTAGTAGCAGATAAACATGTCATGCAGTACTGGTATTGTTCAGTAATCTGTGACAACATTCAGCAAAAATCTATTGAGTGATGCCATTAAAAAGGTACTGAAATGTACAATTATAAGGCATCATTAAAAGATTCTAATGTGAAGAGGCAAGTAGGCAATAATGTACTGTTGCTCCACTGTAACATAATCTTAAATTATATGTTTGTTATAACGGACAGCCACAGTAGGCTTGTGAGCAAAACCTATAACTATAAGGCTAGAAAAACTATTGATAAAATTCCAATTAGCTACAAAACAGAACTAGGAGACTCTGTATATGCTTATTCATAATGGCTGTGACTACAGCTTCAGGCAACAGGTCATCATGAAGCTGAAGAATGCAGAAAATAAAATTTATTGGAGTTCTATTATACCATATAGCACTCCAAAATAACTTGAAAGAATCTGTTAAAATACAAGATAGTAACATAGTTTCAATGACATTACAGAGGATATTAAAGGTCCTAGTGACAAGCATCAACTTTTAATTCAGTTCATTGCTTAGCTTTTCCTTGAGGTTATACCCACCGTAGTTAGGAAGAAAATTTCCATCTGTAGGTGGATGGCAGGGTTGTCAGGCACACATTATGGGCAGTATCATGAAGCACAGCAAAAGGTTGGTGGATCAATATTCAGACTTTGTACTATCACCCACCCTGGATATTCAGACTTTGTACTATCACCCACCGTGGATATTCAGACTTTGTACTATCACCCACCTTGGATATTCAGACTTTGTACTATCACCCACCTTGGATATTCAGACTTTGTACTATCACCCACACTGGATATTCAGGCTTTGTACTATCACCCACCGTGGATATTAAGACTTTGTACTATCACCTACCCTGGATATTCAGACTTTGTATTATCACCCACACTGGATATTCAGGCTTTGAAGTTGTTCAAATCTGAATTATTTGGAAGCTTTGATTAGTAATTTATTGAAGGAAAACTAAATTTGTAGCTGTTCAGGTATGTGCAGTTTGAAAGTATTTCAAATAGACAGACTAACTTCTAATTTTGCTTTTTTATTGCCTTGCCAACAAACAATAAATTAAAAAAAAACACACATATAATGTGTACAGCCAAAATGAAATACCTTGGCTACAAATCAAATGTAAAGATCAAGTTTAAGCAACTCATTTATTTAATTTGTTCCAATGGTGGCTCAAAGTTTCTAATAGCTTAGCAGTTGTATACATTATAAATTAAGTCCCAACTTTTAGTAAAAGTATACGTAAATCAACTCAACCAAACACAAAATATTTCTCGACAGCAATGAAAGGGAAACAGCATAATCATTTGAACAATCAGAACTGCCACTTAACTGTATCTGCACCTTATCATGTAGATCCATTTACCTGCTACACATAATTAGCAAGGTTAAGTGAAATTATATTCCATCATCATTTAAATATATAAAATATAAAGGGAATTAAAGGACCTATGCATGATCATCATGTGTATTTCAATCCACTGGCTTAGCTCTAGCTTTTTCTTGAGATTTGTTTGTATTAGTCAGGGAGGAAGGTTTCAAGCTGAAAATAATAAAATGAACTAGCCTTTGTTAACTGATTTTCAGGGTATCAGGGACCCCGCCCAAGACAAGGAAGGTTGTATCACAGAGCACACACAAAAGGATGTGCTACAGCTGTACTGCATTATAGTTTTTTGGAACTCACAGCGACTAGGTGTACTTCTCAACCTTTAGTAGAATGTAGTTTGTGTACATAATCTAAAACTGACTTGGTAACCTGCCCCCTACCTATGTGACTGCTTTATTGGCTATTACAGTGATACTGATTACAGTCTCTTATTGGGCTGATGCCAGGATTACAGGCATGAGATGTCAAAACAGGGAGTTCTGCACAGAAGTAAATGATAAAGGTGATTATGCATAAATCTTACTTGTAATGTTCATTTATCCTACTTTGAACAGTATATCACAGTGACTGGAGGCTGTTGGGACTTCTGTAACAAACTGGACAATTCTGCTAAATGCCCTTAAAGTCTCTGATGCAATTTTCCTCTGACGTTCTCCATAACCATAGAACTTTATAATAATTCTGGAATTAATACAACTTTAGCATCTGTGCACCATGTTTCAAATATTAGCTAAAATTGTATTCTATATAAGACTCTTAATCTTTGGTTTATTTCTTTAACTTTTAACAATTTTCCCGATATAGCTTTATGAGAAGGTCACAAGAGAACTGCAGCTGAGATCAGTAAGGCATTTGATGAAATGTCATGCTTGAGGATGGAAAGGAAGTTGAAGAGGACAAGAGAAGGAGTAAGACTGTATCCAAAACAGTTGAAAAACTGTGTGATTGGTACGATGGTGGTCAGTCAGCAGTAATCTAGGTCACTCTCCAACAAGTTACAACAAATATCCATGTAGGGTAAGCCCTCTCTAAGGTTATCTGTAACACTATGCAGAATTTAAAACAACTAGGTAAGTGTCTGGGTCTATATCAAAACTTTGACACTTCAAAAGAGCGAAAGCTCTTATATCGACACCAAATAATCAAAACCACACAATGCTGAATGTACAGAACAGCAATTTTTTTCCAGGTTAAAAAAAAATTGCTGCTCCAAAAAACAAAAAAAAAAAAAAAAAACCCAAATCCACAGACAAAATAAAGTGAGGGCTTCACCCCTTCTTAAATATACCAACTCCGAGATCGCACCACAGTGGAGGAAATGGCAAAGTCCCAAAAATGGTGCTGTTCTGGCCATTTAACATTCTGTGGTTTCACTTATTTGCAGTCAATGTAAGAGCATTCACTCTTTTGAACATTTAACTGCCTAATATAGACCCAAGTGTCTTTGTAAATTGTATTAAACTGTAAACATGGATCAGCTGTGTACAAGAATTGCAGCTGTAAGGGATGTTTACAAAATGACTGACAGGGAGATGAAAACTGACATATACTACTAAGTTCTAAGTGACAAGCTCAGAAAGAAATGGCTCTATATCAAAAGTGTTAGAGGTGTGTGTGTGTGTGTGTGTGTGTGTGTGTGTGTGTGTGTGTGTGTGTGTGTATTAACTTTCAAGATTGCTATACTCTTATATGTGCATTTACAGCATGATGAGGAGTAGAGTTATGGGACTTTGAATATCAACACAGATACCCAAAATAATGCATAGATAACATTAGCTAGGGAGAGTGGAATGTGGGCAGAGTCATAAGAGAAAGAATGAAGCACTCAAACCTTGAAGGCCTGTCAAAGCCAAGGGTAGCAGAATACTGCAATGACTTATCAGTGCAGCTATACCATCCTTGTGATTATGAGTTCTCTTTAGAAATAATATTTGCAGTTATGGAGACTGAGTTTTAAAATGCCAGGCTGCTTGAAAGGACACAAAGAAGGGTTGCTAGTATGCTGACAAATACGGCTAAGCAGGACTGTAAAAAGCAAAAATATGAACACGCTAGAGATCCTGGGCATACTTGTTTTCAAGCACAGGAGGGAAAAACAGACTCCATGTTTATGAAGTTAAATACAGAATGTATGGGAAGGGAACTGAAGAGAAAAGAGAGTAAGACGGAAGCTACAAGAACTGAAGCTGGAAGGACAGACTAACAGAAGATAAGGTGGCGTAACGGATAAGGCAGTTGCCTCCTAAGCCATGGATTGTGGTCTCAGATCACATTTGAGGTGATATCACATTGTCAGGCAGTTAGTGCAGCAGATTTAAGGATCTGAGCTGTTAATAAGGATCTATATTATATTATCGCATGCATATAAAAGTGAACGATAATTAATCGACCCCATGTAAGCGAAAGCTTACAACGTCAAAACCTCAGAACGTTCCAAAATTAAAAAAAAAAAACTTTAAAACATTACATAATGAGGGGGGCTTCACCCCCCAAACCTTCCCCACTTAAATATACCAACTCTGAGATCACACTACAGTGCCAAACACAGCAAAGTAATGAAAGCGACCAAGTGAATTCTTTCCCAGGGAAAGAATTTGCGGAAAAAAGCTGCTTTGCTATTTTGCCTTTTCACTCTTTTCAGTTTGATCAAGACACATTCGACAAACTGCATCTGTGATCTCGTAATAGGGAACCATTAATAAGACACTTCCTGTAGTCCAGGGTTCGAGTGCCTCAGCATTCACTTACCTGCTGTGTGATTCTGAGCAAGTTACTTAATCAGACAGTGCTCTTGGTTAATTGGGATGCTGTGCCAGGCTCCTCAATTGTATCCTTGGCTGCATGCCTAGTATCTAACTATCCGTAAACTATATGAGAGAAAATTACTTCATAACAGGCATGTGAATACATAGAGACCACTGTTTAGTGTCTGATTCATTTATGACATGATTTCAGAACATTTAGAAAACACTGTGGAAGATGAAAGTGGCATTATACAACCCACATGTCAGAGGCAGGCAATAAATGTCTAGAGGGTTAGTTATGCATATTGCAGATGTAATGTGCAGATCTCCATTTTTGATCAACATCACTTATGATCGGGTCTACCTGAGTTAGTCGAAACGCCAGAAGACCGACAAGCGAATCGCGAGGCCCAGAAGATCGACAGTTCAGAAGACCGACGCGACGGATGAAAACACCGACGCTGAGGATGCCGACATGGGAAAAGGCTGTGTAAGTATGCGGTAGTGACGGACGTTTGGGTGCGAGTAAGGTAAGTGTGGATATTGACGGTGTGTGGGAATGGAGCAGGTTAAGTGAGTTAGGGTTAGGGAGCGGGTCAGGTAAGTGTGCGGTAGTGATTGTGTTTGGGTTAGGGGCGGGTTAAGTGAGTTAGGGTTAGGGAGCAGGTCAGGTAAGTGTGCGGTAGTGATTGTGTTTGGGTTAGGGGCGGGTTAAGTGATTTAGGGTTAGGGCGCGGGTTAGCTGAGTGTGTGATAGTGACAGACCTTAGGGTTAGGGTTTGGGTTAGGGTTGTAGATAGTTGTGTATGTGAGGTTTAGTGTGGGTTTGTAGGGATTTTGGTGTGCTTGTGTTGTGTGTGTGGTTTTTGGACAGGGAATGTGTTTTGTTTGTTGATTGTTGTGATTGTGGTGTGTGCAGTGTATAAGGTTTCGTGTTTGTGTACCGTCGGTTATTTCATTGTCGGGCATGTGGGGTTTCGTGTTTTTGCACTGTCGGTTATGTGGTTTCGGTGATTGCGTTGTCGGTCTTCTGGCGTGTCGATTATGTCAGGCAGAACCCTTATGATCATATAGTGAGTTTTCCAATAACTAAATGACTATCTAAATGGACACAGAAATGTCAGGGAGCTAAAACAGCTAGTATACTATTAACAGTATAATTACACCTAAAGGAGGAGAGCTGAAGCACAGATCTGACCAACTTGCTTTGAAGGGATAAGGAGCTAAACTGTCTTTGTAAAATTTAAAATGTTTTGCATTGTAATTTTTGGTAGCTACTTTTTTCATAGGCAATGACTGTAAAACACATATGTGAAGATCCTTTCAGGATGATAAATATATCATCCAGGAAATATATGTACATCAATACCTTGTCTTGGAATAATGGGCTAGATAGAATATATACTCTCTCCCAATAGGCCATGACCAGATTGGCCACGCTAGCTCCACATGGTGACTCCTATAAACTGGAGAAAATATCTGTTGTTGAAAGTCACAAATTTACTAGTCAAAATTATGTCTAGCAATTCACTGACCAATTGTATTTCTTCAGCTGGAGCCTTCTTTATGATCATCATAGCTGGGATCCAATCCAAAGTTATAGCATGTGGGATTGAGGAATACAAATCCTTCACATCTATGGTCAAGAAATGGCTGTCCGCACTATAAGGTATTTGGTTCACCCTAGATAGAAAAGACCAAGAATCCTTTGAAATATGTGGCTCATTTACCACATATTTCTTCAGTATAGTGTCTACCACTTTGGCACTGGCATAGGTGATGCTACCCCTAGCGCTTCCTAACAGGCACATAGGTGGATCTAAAAGATTCTTGTGAATCATAGGGGAACCAAAAATGATGGGAATTCAGAGGGCTGGTCGAGATATAAACTTTAATACATCTAGATCAATAGACCTGTTGATAAACATATCATTGAAGTAGGAAGACACCTTGGACATACCTATATTTAATTCATTCCTAGACACCTCCCTGTATGTCTCAGAAGTTAGAATGTCTTCCATTCTCCTGATGTAATCTGACTCATTCATCACTACCAGACCTCCGCCCTTATCTGGTTGCATGACCCTGACTGAGGAGCCATTTAAAGTATCCAATAGTGACCTCTCCTCTTTAGTAATATTAAACCTACATGCTTGTTTTGGAAGGGGATGACTAAGAACATGTCGTATGTCTAATTCACTTATTTGTTCAAACAGATTTAAGGAAGGGTGTAATGGTGGATTGTACGTACTAGACACAAAAAAATCTCCTTTGTCTCTAGTTAGATTACCCAACAATAACTGAAGGTTCTGTTTCCTGACAAACAATTTCAGATCAATTAATTATGAAGCCAAATCAGCTCTCTTGGAAGGCACAAACAAAAATCCTCTAGCCAAAAGATCCACTAAATCCTTAGAAAAAATAAAATCAGAGAAATTATATATTCTAAAGTCCAGTCCAGTGTTGGAAATAATGGTGCATTCACTTGCTTATGACCAATGTTTGCATAGGATGGGGTTAATTTCTCCTGTTCTTGGACCGGTTGCTGGGTTTCCAGCCCTGATTCAAAGGAGAGAATGAGGCTGTATCCTGAAAATTTGCACCCTCACCCTCCTCATTGGGATTGTTTGACTTATGATGGGCAGCCAATCGTTCACTACATCTGACTTGTTCAATTGCAT
This sequence comes from Protopterus annectens, assembly GCF_019279795.1. Lineage (NCBI taxonomy): Eukaryota > Metazoa > Chordata > Ceratodontiformes > Protopteridae > Protopterus > Protopterus annectens. The sequence goes on along the minus strand of NC_056747.1, from coordinate 1,014,268,421 downwards.
CAATAGACTCTACAGGGAGATTCTCCAATCTGTTGGACCTCATTCCCCTTACCGAGCCAGCATTATTAAGGTCATCTGCCTGCCGTGTTCTGTTAGACAAAAAATTACCTTGTGACAAAGGGGGTTTTGGATAAGTCGAACCCTCTTTGTACGCTCTAACATCCCTTTGTAACTTTTTAATTTTAGTTGATGTAAGCTTAGAAATGTGTTGATCTATACTGTTAAAAGAATGGTCATAATCGAACCTGTACCTGTAAAAGTTTAGATCATTTTTTATTTCCCCATCTAATTTGTTAATATCTATGATCAAACTATCTGCTGCCAGCTGGTAATGTTTGCACATTAAATCCAGAAGTTCAAAACCATGCCTATCGAACAATTGGATTAACTCAAGGTGGAAAATAGACCCCCTCCACCAATCCCGTGGGGTATTGCCAGGACCTGAGGCCTTTGGGTGCAACTCCAGACTGTTTGCATTCACCAAAATTGGACACTTCCAGCTGGATTTTCCTAAGCTTCATAAGATTCTGATCAAACATATTCAATTTTGAAGGTAAATCAGGTACACCGATCATGCCCTGATCTGTAGCGTTAGATCTCTCATTATCATGAAAGGAAAAAGAGCGTTTAAGCCATTGATTTAAATTGGGAATATATTGGGAATTATTCACAGGTGTATTGATTCTCTCAGATTGAAAAGGAACAGTCCCCTGTCTCTGAATGCCATCTGGAGATGGTTTATCTGGAAACTGGACTCCTGCAGATTCATAAATTCTCCTTTGAGTAAGGGACTCTCCATAGGATGTAGAGTGACGCACAATAGCCCTGGAACTGTTAGAAGAGCCGCCTCCAACATGCCCCTCTGCACTGACTCCATTGGAAAAGTTGGAAGACATGTATCTTGGTTCCTGTTGGGATCCTATGATGTCATCGATCCGGCTGGAGAGGGTATTCACCTTCTGTGTCAACAGTTCGATTAACTGTGTCAAGTTGCCAGTTTCTCCTTCCATGCAAGAGCCCAATGGTGTAACCGGAGTGCCTTCCATCTCAGTACAAACACACTGAACAAACTAAACTGAAGAAAAACTGTTAAAACACGAATAAGGTGGATGCACTCCGAAACCCAACAGACCACTTTGTAGGTGAAGATAAAACACTTGAATCAATGTAAAATCCAAAAACATATGTTTATTTTAAGCACAACACACAGGCTTTTCATCAGTAACACTACCAACTTCCTCAGAAACGGAAACAGCGGCACACAGTCAAAACTTCTATTTATACTAACAACAAAGTAATCACATGTTGTGTTAGTTCTGTGAGACCGCATTGAAACCCCCAATTAAAACATACTGAATGAATAATGACAAATGCACTCCTGTAAAAAAATATATAGAGCTACGACTTGAATCTTCTCTGAATCCTCCAGTACTGATCCTGTTAAGCAATAACTCCCCCGGTAGCTCGTAATGAAAACTTTGATAAACAAACTTACACTAAATAACCGTAATGGTCAAATAAACACACGCTCATGAAAATAAAAACGTAAGCCGCTATCAGCTTGAAAAATGACAAGCAGTCTTAACATAAAATATATGATCAAATTCACAACATATTTCTACTGCTGCCCTGCATAAACTCCTGAATAAACCATAAATTCTATACTGAACTTAGAGATAACATAAACAAATATAACAGTAAAAAAATATGTGGAAATATGTGTAATTAGCCAAAATGGCTTAACAGTACCAACAGCCTTTGCATGATAGTTAAAATAGCATAAATATTTAAAATAGCACCAGTACGCTATGAATTACTGGCTGGTCACAGACCCAGTGGAAAAACCTACATATTTGATAAAAAAATACAAGAATACAGAAATACGAAAATACAATCAGATAAAAACACATACTGGCTACTCCTAAAAAAATGTGAGTCAGAAACTACTTAATGTAAATCTATGAACCTGTAACAAAGAAAATACAGAATAAAATGAAGTTAATTTAGAACAGAATTAGAACTACATTCAACCAAAACTAGAGATGCTCTATCTCAGTCCCTATTGCACTAATAATGCATAAATCAAAAAAATATTACTAATCTACACCCCTCGGCCCCCTAGGATCCCCTTGAATCCCAGCTATGATGATCATAAAGAAGGCTCCAGCTGAAGAAATACAATTGGTCAGTGAATTGCTAGACATAATATTGACTAGTAATTTTTTGACTTTCAACAACAGATATTTTCTCCAGTTGATAGGAGTCCCCATGGGGTCACCATGTGGAGCTAGCATGGCCAATCTGGTCATGGCCTATTGGGAGATAGAATATAATCTATCTAACCCATTATTCCAAGACAAGGTATTGATGTACACACGTTTCCTGGATGATATATTTATCACTCTGAAAGGAGATGAGGAGGTAGCAAATTCATTGCTAGAATCGTTTAATTCTTCTATGGAATTTCTTCTGTTTACCTACAGTTTTGCCCTGGACAGGGAAGCATATCTAGACATGGACCTCATGAAAGATATGGAAAATGGATGTTATATAGCTAAGATTCATCGGAAGGAATCTTTTTCTAACAGTTATGTACAGTTCAACAGTTGCCATCCCTTCTCACAGAAGAGATCTATAATTTAAGGCCAACTAGTTAGAGCTGCTAGAATGGTGTCTAGAGACTGTGATTTCATAGAAGAATGCAGCTTTATGGGGAGTCTTTTTCTCAATAGAGGGTATCCAGAGGATTTGATCAATGATCTCTCTCGAGCGGTACAGAAGAAGAGGGAACAGGGTTTTTATTCATCCATACTTAATCATACCAATACACCTCAGAGTGAATATAATGTGAAATCAGATTTAGGGACTTCAATGTCTAATGGTTTCATATTAATGTACAGTATGGATGCAAAGAAGATCATTTCCATAATTTTGAAAAACTGGAACTTGGTCATACAGGATGAATTTATCCGTAAGAAATTGACAAAATGTCCAAGAATTGTGTTCAAAAGGGGCCACAATCTCAAAAGTTTATTAGAGAAGAAATTCAGGGTTCCCAATAGCAGGGACGGCATGTACACGTGCAGTATGTGCCGTTATTGTAGTAACATAAAGACGGGTTCCAAATTTGAAATAAGAGGCACTAAATATAACATATTAGGTAGGTACAATTGTACCAGTACCCAAGTTGTGTATTTAGCCAAGTGTTCCCTCTGCCCGGCCTTTTATGTCGGTAAAACAGACAGAAAAGTACAAGAGCGCATTTATGAACATTTGTATGCTATAAGAAAGGACAAGCTGGAAAACCCTTTGGCAAAACACATAGCAGAGAACCCAAAACATGAATTTCTGTTTTTATTAATAGCCAAGTGCAGTCAGATGGGAGGGGAGGTCCATTATCCCTCGTCTTGGAGAGTAGAGAACTGACATGGCAACTTAGATTAGATGCCAGTCATTCTCCTGGCATTAATGGCATGACATCTATAACTTGCCTATTAAAGATTAAGAGGCTGAATAGATGACGATAATCTGTAGCAGTACCAGTGTCTAATACATATATTTTGTACATGTTGGGTAGTCATGCGTCAGTACATGACTGTCTTTTTAATTGTAGAGTTTTTTAACACCAATCTCTCCCTGACAACCCCTGTATGTTTAACATAGGGAGCTGTAAGAGGGCCAAGGGGTGTAGATTAGTAGTATTTTTTTGATTTATGCATTATTAGTGTGATAGGGACTGAGATAGAGCATCGCTAGTTTTGGTTGAATGTAGTTCTAATTCTATTCTAAATTAACTTCATTTTATTCTGTATTTTCTTTGTTACAGGTTCATAGATTTACATTAAGTAGTTTCTGACTCACATTTTTTTGGGAGTAGCCAATATGTGTTTTTATCTGATTGTATTTTCATATTTCTGTATTCTTGTATTTTTTTATTGAATATGTAGGTTTTTCCACTGGGTCTGTGACCGGCCAATAATTCATAGCGTACTGGTGCTATTTTAAATATTTATGCTAGTTTAACTATCATGCAAAGGCTGCTGGTATTATTAAGCCGTTTTGGCTAATTACACATATTTCCACATATTTTTTTACTGTTATATCTGTTTATGTCATCTCTAAGTTCAGTATAGAATTTATGGTTTATTCAGGAGTTTATGCAGGGCAGCAATAGAAATATGTTGTGAGTTTGATCATATATTTTATGTTAAGACTGCTTGTCATTTTTCAAGCTGATAGCGGCTTACGTTTTTATTTTCATGAGCGTGTGTTTATTTGACCATTACGATTATTTAGTGTATGTTTGTTTATCAAAGTTTTCATTTCGAATTACCGTGGGAGTTACTGCTTCACAGGATCAGTACTGGAGAATTCAGCGATGATTCAAGTCGTAGCTCTATATATTTTTTTACAGGAGTGCATGAGTCATTATTCATTCAGTATGTTTTAATTGGGGGTTTCAATGCGGTCTCGCAGACCTAACACAACGTGTGATTACTTTGTTGTTAGTATAAATAGAAGTTTTGACTGTGTGACACTGTTTCCGTTTCTGAGGAAGTTGGTAGTGTTACTGACAAAAAGCCTGTGTGTTGTGCTTAAAATAAACATATGTTTTGAATTTTATATCGATTCGAGTGTTTTATCTTCACCTACAAAGTGGTCAATTGGGTTTCGGAGTGCATCCACCTTATTCGTTTTTTAGTTCTTAGTTACATTTCTAATGTGAATTGCTGGTGTACAGCAGTTGGGGCTTGCTGATATAGATTGGAGTACAGTGAGCATAGGGAAACCTACCCTTTTCCCCATTGTAGTGTGATCTCGTAGTTAGTATATGCTTGCACCCCTGCAAAATTTGTTTTTAGTGTATATATGTTTTTTGTAATTCAGTAATGTGTATTTCGCGAAAGTGCGATTTTGTTAAACTGCACCTTCGCTTAACTGAAGTCAGGTTTTTAAGATTTGATAAGGTATACTTTCGGTAAACGAAAGATATATATATATATATATATATATATATATATATATATATATATCAATCATGTATTTTTCTCAGATTTGCTTTTAATGTTACTACATTGTAGTATGGCTATTATTCATTTTATAGTAATATTAAAAAAACTGCCAAAAATAAGTTAGTACTGTTTTAATCTGTTTTGTCATTTGTATATAAACTGTGCCCCTCTAACAAATTGTTAACTTATGTCACCAAACACCAAAATAATAAGCACTCCTTTTACAGCAGTAGAACTAAATCCAATTCCTGGGGAAACAAACATCTGGAGGGATTCACCCACCATATTTTCATGTTTTTTTTTTTCACTTATGAATCACAGCCTTTTGGCATAATTAAAAGCAACCAATGTTGCAGCTGGAAGTAGCATTACCCATGAGAAAATACCTGACTCATACTAAATGAAGGATGAGATCACTTTATTTAACTGACCTAATATTATTCTCCTAAATCCTGTAAAAGTGTAGTTTGGTGCCCTTTATACAGGTTAGCTATGCTTAACTGTAATTTAATTCCTAGTGAACTCAAAGCTGTTGCTATTTTGTTAACAAGCCCTTGGATAGATTTACTTGAAATTAACACAAAAAAGCAACATTTCAGAGAGATACCAGCCCTTCAGCTATGGGTGACTCTCTGCTCAGTTATGAAACCCTATTCTCTCAGTAAACTTTTCTTACAATGCACTTTGTACAAAGCTACAAAAATGACTCTGCCAAGCAGAACAGTATAGTACTTTTACTTTTGTACAGTCAAATGTCTTTTTTAACTATTCAGAAGTTCCTTTTGAAAGTCTTGTAATGTATCTCCATCCACAAAACTAAAGCCTCAGAAAGCAAACCTATTACTGACTCATTACATTCACACATCAATAGTCATTGTCATGAAAACTGTCATACAATATATATTAACATGCCAAATGGTAATTCATGTGTAAGGGAATTAAATACAAATAATTGAGGTTACAGTGTCACATTTCTCTTCTTTCATTTCATACTTGGTAATGTTAATACAGCTGTTCTGACAGTGCTGTTTTTAATTACCTGTGCAGGCATAATTATTTTTTGCTTTATCAGTTACATCTACCTCCTTAATGGGAAATTGATGTCTCATAAATCTTTTTATAACTAAGTAAAATGATATTATAGCTTTATTACAATAGTCCAGAACAGACATCGCATTTTAAGCCACAAACTTAATTACATAAATGTTTTCTACCGCATCTCGACTTCAAAATAAAAGACATACAATTTGTGCTTAATGCAGTCAAAGAAATGTTGCTTTTCATTAATAACATAAGTTAGGTTAGTATCATTACCTACAGACAGTGAAATTAAGTGTTAGGATTCACACCCCTACCTATTTGTTATTCACTACGCTACAAATTCTAGGTCAGCAGGATCTCCTTCATCCTGTTTACCTGCTCTATTCATTCTGCCTGCTTATCATACCCAGTCACTGATATGTAACTAACTCAAACACCAAGATGAACACTGCATACACAACTGCCAGAATAACACAACTATGCAATCCCTTTCACCATGTCCTGGCACGGAAAAAGAGACTGGGAATCATTAGAAGGAAATTTGGCACTGCATCAATATTTAAAGTTTGATGCTTTTCTTGGTAGGTGGCATAACTGTAAATTTGTGGCTAGATCCAGGGGTATGGAGGATGGTAAGGGTGATGAGTTTGAAAGAGGGTAGAACATCAAGGGTTTGTACAGCAGACTGCTAAAATGTTGCTGGGTACCATAATGTTTAAAACCCCTTACTTCTGAAGCAATAATGAGACGTGTCATAAACATCCCTTTCCAACTTGAAGCATCAGTATATCAATATTTAGTTAAGCAGCTGTTGTGAGACAAAAAAATTAGGTCTAGTGGTTTCTGCTGCTGAGAATTTCAGTATCAGATTGGAATTAGAAACAAACCCAGACAATTAGAGATTTTATCCAAATCTCTGGCAGATTGCACTTCAGCTATCATAAATTTATGTGTTAGAGAACACTGGGACAGAAGGACTTCAGGCATGAGCCTCACTCCACCCACATGTTATTCTCGGGGGCTACATGAGGCACAAGTCCATTAGCTTTGAGGCTGCCATGGTACAAACTCTGGTAAACACTGGGATGAGGTCCAAGACTTTCGTCATGAAGGGGTACTGTCCTCATGATATTTAAACTCAAAAATATCTAAACACAAAATATTGACAAACTAATACAAACCCGATATTTTGGAGGTGCAAGCCCCCCCTGCAACCCCCACATCTCACACAACAGTTGGGATGCGGCATAAAGTCTTCACAAGTATAACTTTAATTTTCTCAATATTTTGTGCTTAAATATTTTTGCTGCTGATATTATGCAGTTTAGATTATTTTAAGAATTTAGATAGACAGATAAATAGCTAGATAGCTAGACAGATAGATCTATATCTAAAGATAGATAGAGCTATATCTATTTATCTGTCTATAGCTATAGATCTATGTATGTAAGTATGTATGTATCTGTGTGTGTGTGTGTGTGTGTGTGTGTGTGTGTGTGTGTGTGTGTGTGTGTGTGTGTGTGTGTGTGTGTGTGTGTATCTAAAACAGTTATCAAACTTTGAAGTTATTTACATTTACCTGGTGGATATAGAATTTGTTTTTAATAGACCGCTCATCTTTCTTGTTTCTATATTGCCTAAGAGGCTCCCTCCCTGTAGTTTGTGACTGTATCATATTGGACACAAACACACAGAACCATGGTAAGACACAGGTGAAGTGTGGTGGGATTCCTTAAAAAAGTTCTATGATTCCTGCTGCCTTAGGGAGAAATTTCACAGGCAGACCAGAATATTTACTCAGTGAAATACTCAAGGAGCCTGTTTGTCATCAGTGGCTTATAGCTGAGATCTATAGCTCTCTTTTCTCATACAGGGCATCAGATTCCCACAGAAGGTCCATTATGAGGTGGACTTTGCATATATTATGGAGACTTGGCTTGACTTTGACCTTTGGTCCCAATGTGGCAGCTCCTGTTCCTCCTTCTGTCATCATCATACAGTCTCACAGATTTAGTATTAACAAGAAGCCAACAGTCTTGAATCAGAGATGTGGTTGACCTGGATTCCTCATGGAGATACTATCAGTGAATGCATAAAGGGAGCAGGAACAAAGTGTATATTTCTTCATGTTTGCAATCCATTTGGAAATGCTAAGAGTCTTCTTGCAGGTGGTCCTCTTCAGCTCAGTGCTGACCCACTTAAACTGACTGGTTTGGGGGAATAATTAATTATACAGGTCAATAAAGATTATGTGGCTCTTGCTAAACATTTTGCCTCAGTCATGAAAGGTTTTGGGATTGTTCAGGTTATTACATCTGCTACCCATAACTGTAGCCATTTTTGGGATTTAATATTTTAGCTTGAAAGCATCATCTTTGAATCAGGAATAAAATCAGTCTCATAGTCTGAGCACCCTCTGGCAAACTTCATGTGCTAGTGGCAGAGCAGAATAGAAGAGTGACCACAGCTCTAGATTATTCCATACTTAAAATAGAATATGATGTGATAAACAAGCAACATAGCCGAAATGCCCAAAGAGCTTGTCAATACTAATAACAGTCCTTATCGAAATGGATATTCAGAGATTTTTGAATACCCAAAAAGATCAGCTGTCTATAATAAGTGATGGCAATTTGTTCCAAGAGTTAATAACCCTCTCTGTAAACCTGCTGGTAGATCTCCTATTCTTTGAAAGAAGAGTTTTATTAGTCTACCTGTGTCAGTTTTATTGCTTTTTAAGTCCAAAGCATTCCCACTGGTAAAAATCTCTTATTGCTTTACAGACATATATTAATTCACCTCTCTCTTGCCTGCATTTTATTGAAAAAAAGGTATAATTTCTGTAATATTTCACATAAATTAATATATCTATTATTTTTATTGATTCAATAAACTTCCTTTGTATGATCTCTACCTCTTTTGATAATATTTATTGCACAGGTACAATAATTTGCTGTCAAACTCTATCTTTGATCTTGTTATATTAAAAACTATTTTCAGTGCCTCTATATCTTTTAATGTGAAGTGTCTATTTATACTGCTCATTAATTTATACCTCTCTATTATAATGTTATCGAGATGTTTCTTTGTGATAGTTTATCATCAGCCATTATACTTAGATCTTTAATAATGGATTTAATATTGAATTTCTCATTCTGTAAGTGATCTTTAACTTTTATTTTCAGAAGACCAGCTCTCATATATTTAGTTGTATTGATGATTACGATCATGTTATTTTTATTGCCCAGTTACAAAAATTATCTCAGTGATTATATACGATAACCTGGACTTATAATCAGTTTATGCAGTTTTACATCATATACATATCTGTCATATAATACTTCTGCAAGCATTTCTAGCTCTCACAAGTAAATGTGAAATAGAAAGGGTGCCAAAACCAAGTCCTGCTGGACACCTTAGTTATATCCTACTTCTGAGAGCCGTTCTTTAGCATACCAACTAAGTCTGATTGTACAACCACTCCTTTATCCAATATACTAGAAAAATTGGAAAATACTAGTCTTTCAATGTTTTTGATCAAAATGTCATGACTGATCTTATTAAAAGCTGAAGACAAATCTATGTAAAAGGCATCAACCTGAATATTAATCTCTATTACTGTATTAAGATTGGTGTAAAATGGTATATAATAAGTTGTAAAGACCTAGCCTTTGCATAAGCATGCTGATGTATATTATACAGGCCTAATCTTGACGATTCAGCTAAACGATGTTTAAAATAATACTCTTTATCAACTTCCTGAACAGGTTAAAAGATCAACTAAAATAAAAAATGCAGAAACGAGGTGGCTAAAAGCAGCAAATATAATTTAATACCAGGCAAGCGCTTTCACATCAACGATGCTTCTTGAGAGCATTTACAAAACACTCACTACATCCTTCTATATATGTGAATTCAATTCATCAGTGCAATCAAGATCTTAAAGTCAACTCACATCTCTTGCCATAGATAAATACATGCACACACACACACACACACACACACACACACACACACACACACACACACACACATATATATATATATATATATATATATATATATATATATATAAAATCAAAGCTGATGCATAGTAGCTTAAATGCATATATAAACAATTACTTAGCAAATAAACCATATACAATTCGTATAATACACATATATAAAAAATACATATTTTTTCATTTTAAGGGTCTAGCTTTAAGATAGGGCTTAATAGAAGCCCTAACACTGAGGCCAGGGAATCTATCTGCTTCCCTAATATTAAATTATATTTGCTGATTTTAGCCACCTCGTTTCTGCATTTTTAATTTTATTTATCAGTTTATTGTTGTGCAGTTGAGGTCCACACTGGCATCGTTGCTAGTTAAAAGACCAACTAGCATGTAATTTTTTACCGTATTTTCTTTCCCCTTCCCTGTAAAGATTGGCTTTACCCTGGCTTTCTTCCCGTCAGGGTAAATCCTACAAGTACTGTAACTTTTACCTCAGAAAACAACTTACTGGTTTAGCCAATGATTTTCTTGAAGTTTTTAAAATCTTAGTTTGTGATGCAATCTATGCCTGTTACTTTGGCAAGGTAGACGTACTTAGTAGGATGACAATTTCTGATTCTGAGATTTTTAATTTACTGTATATATATATATATATATATATATATATATATATATATATATATATATATATATATATATATATATATATATATATTCTTCTCCCTTTAATATATATATATATATATATATATATATATATATATATATATATATATATGTTGCTTTCAATTAGTCAAAAAGAGGTTCTTGAATAACATCATTGCATTATAGTCATCCTCAATATCTGTACCATTACATGAACATTTTGATATTTGTTTTTAATAGTACTTCCCTGTCTATAGATATATATATATATATATATATATATATATATAAAACACACTCACATGCACGTACACACACACACACACACACACACACACACACACACATTTATATGTATATATATATATATATATCCTTAAAACTTTTTGGACATGAAAGAAAAATCACTTCACTTCGTGTAGTAGCTTTGAAATCTTTCCAGCAGTAAAAAACATCTACCAAGACAACAGTATAAGAAAACTTGAAATAAATTTGAAATAAAATGGAACACTTGTATTTAAGCACTTTTGTTCATTGTCAAGTTTATTTTACAGTTATTTAACAGTCGAACTTCTTCAGAAATACAAAGGTTATCAACTGAACGCTGTTTAAATAAAAGCTGCTGCATAATTAATTCTTTATGCAAAAAAGGGGAGGGGAAAGAATTCTCACTAACGAATCAACTTAAGGATGCATTTTACATTAAGATTACCATTAAGCACAGGGGGATAGATCTAGCTATAGATATCTCTCTATATAGATAAATATATTTACTTATTTATTTTATTTTACATTTGTTAACCGGGTGGAGTCTGGCTGGGCAAGTAGCCCGTTTTCAGTGGAGACCAGGGAAGATAAGCTCCATAACAATAGTACAAAAAGATTACAAAAATTGTTAAAAGATTTACAAACAATATACAAAAAAGTTTGACAGTTGCCAACAATCACAATTTACAAAAAGGTGAATGTAAAACAGAAAACATTACATTTCTTAAGCCTTATTACAGATAGTAATATGCAACTCATTAGAATATATAACTAAAAACCATTGTGGTATTTTCATTTGGTTGAAGTAAGACAGGAAGATAGCAGAATAGAGAACATTTGATTGAAGGCATGAGAAACTAGCCAAGTGTATTACAGGAGCATAGCCATTGCTGAGTGAAGTATTCCTTTAGGAGTTTTTTGAAGCTATGATGATCTGTGTTTTTTAAGATATTTTGGGGTAATAGGTTCCACTGTTTGGCTACTTTGAAGGAGAAGAGAGATTCAGGGAAGTAATTATGGGATGTTATATGAATTAGCTTTTTCCTACTATCCTTGATATTTGATCATGTAAGTCCTGCCATCATCTGCATGTCTGCACCATGGTATGATTTTGATCTCTGCCATTATTAACATCTGTGATGAAGGCTGGTACTCCAGTGGAGGCATGTATGCCATTTGTAGTACAAGTTAGACATTGAACTTCAGTGCTCGAGGTACCAATCTAAGATCTCCTGTAGAAAGGTATGTTTTCTATCCAGAGAAACCTCTGTAATGGGACGTAACTTGCCAAGCTCTTTCAAGTGGTGGTCAGGCTATGCCATCTAGCCAATCTTGTCCCTTTGAAAGCCTTTTCTTCTTTTGATTGTGAGTTTCTAATTTGGTATACTTTAGTTTGGTGAAAGTATGTTAGTTTCTTGGATGTGTTCAAAATTTAATTTCCCCAGTTTTCTCATACTCAGGCTTTTAGTTTCTGGTCTGCAACCCATTATGTGTAGACCTAGTCCAAAAGCAGCCTAGTTCTGTCTTGGTTGGATTGAAATTTTCATCTTTGGTATTGTTTGCTACTCTCTTATAACATGTACTTTTCTACATTTGTTTAATTTCACCTGTTCATAAGAACTCTGGCTTGGATGTTGGCATTCTGGCCAGTGGTCACCCTCTCCCTAACATTTTTTCTTCCGGGAGGTTATTGAGAAAGTGGCATTTAAACTTGACTCTTTCAGAAATGCTTGACTTCGTGAATCAATTTTAGTCTAATTTCAGAGCTTAAAACTGCAAATACAAAGCATTCCTTTGAATAGTTAATATTCTGTTGATGGTTAGAAATGAACAGTTGTATTCAGTCTTGACATGATCTCATCACAGCTTTTGGCACAGCGGATCACATAATCACCTTACAGGACCTGAGGATGAACTGTTGTGTTTCACCCAAGTTTAAATTGGTTCACAATCTACTTTTCTGGGTGTACTCATGGGGGATATCAAGTGTTGATTTACCTGGCAATTCGTCTGACAATTCCTCCCTCACCTGCATGGTTTCCTGTATATCTGTTCTGGAAATCCTTTTCCTCACCATTTACATGCAGCCACTTGGCAGTGCCATTAGAAGGACAGGACTGCAGTACCACTGATCCACACATAATTGTCAAATATACATCTTTCTTCTGGAGTGTATGGGTCCTTTTGATCTTTTTGAGGACTATGTGAATGTTGTCCATACTTGGATCACACAAAACTGGCTCAGATTCATTCCTTACAAAACTACTGCCATGATATTTCATGCCAGTGACAAACAATCTACAAATCTTTTATTCTAGACTAATATCATAATTACTTGGAGTTCATTGATTCCAAAGAAAGTACTAGACTCATTGCCCTTGTAGGCCATTTTTGGCCAAGCCAGTTTCCCTTTGGTGCTTGAATTAACTTTTTCCATTTTGTGTTGGATTTGCTTAGCCATTCTGTGGTCAATAATTATATACCTACCCCTAGTGATAATAACTGGGATCATACCATAGATAATTTGAGGGGACCCATGCATGTCATAAAGTATTTATGAGCTGCCTCTGTCCAGTACAGGAGGTAGTCTTGATGTAAATGTTATATTTCCCATCCATAGATCCAAGAGGTAGTTTAATATAGACAAGGATGAGCTTCATTTTATATTGGTGTGGAGTCTGCTTCTGAGCAGCAGTATCCTGTGTACGATATATCTGTTCCTCCAAACCATATTGTTAAACCTAGTATTTCTGATGCCATTGGACTTGCTGATGTTAGTAAATCCATCAGTACTGCATCAGAGGATGCCTTGTATGATAGACACAGGTCACCTCTTAGCAGTCTGTAGCAAGTATAGTAACACGGCTTTAAATCAGTCCATGCAAGGCATATATTCTAGGCCTCTTATCCTTTTAGTAAGGTATGTATGTGGGTGTTCCAGTTGCTGTATGTGTCTGGATACATACAGGCAAAAAGGAATATTATATTCAGTCATTGGCCTAATGGAGTTATATCCACTGTGCACATTCATGGCGTGGTATGCCCTGCAAATTTATTCTACTCAGCCCCTCTTACTGAACCACCTTTCAACCAGCTGAAACACAAGTAAAACCTTCAAGTATCCCCTGCATTGCAGTGACTACTCTGCTGCCCTGCAAATTTATTGTATGTACCCCTGAGAGGAGAGCTCTGGTTGTGTTTAAACTAAATTTGATTAGCTCACCTGTACAGCATATCCTTTAAACCTAACTCTGTGATCTGCTTAGGGATGCACATAGAATGTGGGTGCTCCAGCACCACAATATCTGTTTTTTTAACACCCCTGCCCCCCAAACTCCACTGTATACTATTAAGCTTTCCCAATAGTGCATTCTGTTCTCCACTCAGACCACCTTTATCCTGTACTCATGTTCTGAACCCAGAGCACACTCGAGTACCCCACTTGGTGTTGTTATAACTGCCCACCCCATGTTGAATCATTACATCTTTACCTGCCTCAAATGACACATTCTAGGGTATCATACAGGTTTTAAGAGGTCTCTTATCTTTGAGCACTGATTGATTGTTTTTCTTAAGATCCCTGGTTCTCAGCTCTGTTGGATTTAGACTGCTCATCATGGGTATGGTGCCCCTCCCCCTGAGGTGAGTTTACTAATAGTAGTGCTACCTGGGAAAGGAGCCATTTTCAAGTTGGTCTGTCCCCAGTACCTAAGGTATTGGAATCCCCTGTTTCATGTGTACATGCAAGGCAAGTCTAACAATTCATCTGTAACATATAACTGAAACAGTGTTGCACAATCTGTTTTGTACTCTAACTTTAGTGCAACTGGTCTAAACATTCAACTGTAGCATTTAACTGTGTTGTGCTATGTGTTTTCTACTTTAACGTACTTTAACTGGTTACTGAATGCTGTTGGTGACCTCTAGATTATTTGGCTAGTTAGAAGAATGCTTGGATAAGGTTCATTAAATAGGATTGCAGCAACATCTTTGTTTTGGAATAATTCAATGATATGGCATTCTGCTCTGTGAAACTAGGCTGTTTAACCCCTTTTAATGCTTTGCCTTATAGTTAGAAGCTACAGTTACATATTGCTCAAGGGGATAAATTATCAAGAGAAAACATACTGAACACAAAGTTACTGTTTTCTGCTTGCTTAATGGTTTCCCTTAGCTGGGTGACTGCATTTAACTAATAGCATTTTTTATAATCCGCGCAGGTGGTCATCCCGTCCTGCTTAATTCTTCAGCTCCTACTTTGAGTGACAATGGAAATGTTGTTTGATATACTGCTGTACAGACTGAGAGTATAAGCTATTGTATGTGGCCTTTTCAGTAACTGTTATTATCCCTGACTAGTACCTGGTGTTAAATATGTGTTTTTAAAATATTTCTCCTGTAGAAACCTACTTATTTATCCTCACCTCAATCACTATTGTCTATATTTAATTGTAGTAGTATCTGAGTACTGTATATTAACAGTCAATTAGTTGTAGTAGCACTGTGTACTGTATATGTATTGCTTATTATAGCAACTACTGCTTTACAGTAGTAAATTCAGTACTGCACTGTGTTGCTTTCTTTCTCATATTCCATTTGTCCACGCACCCCTAACACATTATAGCTCACACAATCACTCATCTTCCTCCACACGCAGGCTCCTCACACTTCCATACCCATCCTCTGCTGTGTCTCTTCAAGTGTACCCTTAACGTCTTCATCCTTTTCTTTTTTCAGCAACTCAGCCCCTGTTACTGAACCACCTTTCAGCCAGCAGACACAAGCAAAACCTTAAAGTATCCCCTGCAGCATGGTGACTACTCTGCCTGCCCTGCAAATTTATTGTATGTACCCCTGAGAGGAGAGCTCTTTTTGTGTTTAAACTAAACTTGATTAGCTCCCCAGTACAGCGTATCCTTTAAACCTTACTCTCTGATCTGATTAGGCATGCACATAGAGCACGTGTGCTCCAATACCAAAATATCTGTTTTCTTAAAACCCTTGCCCCCCAAACTCTGCTGTATACTATTAAGCTATCCCAAAAGTGCATTCTCTTCTGCGCTCAGACCACCTTTAACCTGTACCCGTGCTCTGAGTCCAGAGTACACTCAAGAGCACCCCACTTGGTGTTGTTATATCTGCCAATCCCACGTTGAATCACTACATCTTTACCTGCCTCAAATGACACATTCTAGGGTATCAAATAGGTTTTAAGAGGTCTCTTACCTTTGAGTAGTGATTGTTTTTCTTAAGATCCCCTGGCTCTCAGCTCTGTCCCACTCTGATCACTCTTTCTATTCTCAGGCTCACTCCACTCCCCTACCCTACCCCCACTACCCCTAGTCTTATTTCACACTACCCACACCCATCCAGCTCTTCTAACCAATCACAAACACAGGATTTCACTATCTGACAAACTTAGGACTACCCACACCCACCCATCTAATTATCATACTATCAGCACTACATTATTTTCATTTCCTCTCCTATCCACACCCCTATAACCCTCCTTCTTAACTCTTACTTTCCCAGTACACTTCTACCTACCTATTCTCACTAACCTAACTATACATCATCCACTACATTCCATACTAACTTACCACAACATGCTATTACTATGCATAGCTTCTCTAATCACTTTATCATCATTCTCCCTGCTGACCTCATATCACACCCATCTACAAGAAGCTCCTCCCTTCTATTCTAAACCTATTTGTACTAACCTATACTACCTACACAGCTCCTCTGTTATTTTTAATTCCTATCCCATTGACTACGCTCCTTTCTTAATACTACCTTATCACCACACTCTCACAACAGTATGACAGAGACATAAGAAAAATACTAAAGACTATCATCCACTTAGCCTCGAAATGAATTTGTTGCGGTGACATCCATCCAAACCCCGGACCATCAACTTCTTTAAACACCCCCACCTCCCAAATTCCCAACCACCCCATTAACTTACTTCATCTCCCCAGAAAATCTACTGACCTACTCTTATTTAACATCAGTATTAGAAGCATCTCCAATAAACTTCACAACCCGCATGCCTGTCTATCACTATACACTCCAGGCATAGCTATTATAACAGAGACACAGCTTAAACCCCACATCACAGATAATGAAATTATCCCACCAGGATATAACATTCTAAGAAAAGATATAATTAAGAAGAAAGGTGGAGCTATTGCCATATTATATAAAAATCACTTCACAGTAGAGACTTTGCATATAATACATCCCAACTTAGACAAAGCAGAAACACTCTTTGCTCAACTAAAACTCAATCCAAACAAGCTAATAAATATAATCGGTTGCTATATACCACCTGGTAACCATATAGCCACTCTCAAGAACCTACTCCAGTGGTCCTCCACCACACTCCAACATGAAACTTTCATCCTGCGAGACTTTAACATTGATTGGCTAACATGCAACTCTCATCTTCCCACAAATCTTTTTAACCTTCATGGTTTTACACAAACTATCCAAACTCCAACCAGATTAGACAAATCAACTAACAGGGAATCAATCTCTGACTGGATACTAAGAAACAAACCAGTTCACCCCTCTCATACAGGTTGCCCACCTGATGGCCTAAGTGACCATCTAACAACCTTCCTCCTTAGACAGCATTTCCACCACAACAAAGGAACTGTCTACCAAATAATTAGAAATAAAAAGAATCTTAACCCCAACAACCTCATCACAGACCTAAAACACTGTAATTGGACACCATTAAAAAATCTTGACCTAAAGAAAGCCGTCAAATTTTTTAATTCCACCTTTCTAAACATCCTGAGTCTACATGCCCCACCCAATACCATCAGAATCAAAGCTAACAGTGCTCCTTGGCTAAGTAAGGAAACAAGAGCCCTGTTTAAAACCAGGGACAAAGCCTGGAACCATTGGTATAAAATCAGATCCCAAGCCACTAAACAAACCTACCTAGACAGGTAAAACTTAAGTTACCTATTTTCACATCTAACTCCTCTAGTGCACACTGCAGTGTTTAGTATAAACCATTTTTTTCATCTTACCTTTAAGCATCCCTGTGACTAGCACTTGCTCTAAATCCTACTGGAAAGCACTAGGAAGCCTTAAACTGATACAAATACTCAACTCTGCTTGTTAATAATGAGAAATTAATCATATACACTAAACAGCCTATAATTGCAAAGTACTTTGCTAAGGTAAGGGAAAACAGCTCTTGTACTTTACAAAAAAAAAACAAAAAACACCAAACCAGGCATGTCCAAGGGTCAGCTTCTGGTGATTTCTCCTGTCTACCTGGTGAATCTGGGCATACTGGGGCAATGCAGCAATTGCCTCATGTACACAGACAACCCTGTCCTCCTAGCACCCAACACTACAATCTGTGAGAGATGCACTTACATAGCCAAACTGGAAGAAGAGCTCTCTCCACCCAAGATTGTGCTAGACAGTCAAGAGGAGAAAGATAACACCCGCACTACACCTCAAGCAACACATAGACCTTCTAAACCCACACCACCAGCACCCTCACATAGCAACACTAAACCCTCATATGTGGAGGCCCTTAACAGTAACCTGCCCAAGCAACAGGGACCTCTGAAGCTGAAACACAAACACCAATCACAACCAAAATGTTACATAGCTCACAACACCAGTGTGCCACCCAACAACAGCCCCTAAGGCAAGACAACATACCCAACACTTTAGTCATAGGTGACTCTATAGTCAGGCACACTGATGTACCACTCACCAGGCTGAACAAGGAGAAAATTACAGTCAGCTGCTTGTCGGGTGCCGGGATCCGCCACATAACACATGCATTCAAGTCACTCCACAACAAGTACAAATATGACTCTGTCATTGTTCATGTTGGAGTGAATGACTTGAGACATACCTCCCTGGACTACATGAAAAGAGACATGGAAGAGCTCTGGATCATGTGGCCCAGGCAGGTATGACCCTAGCCCTGAGTAGCATCCTGCCTTCACCCAGAATGATACCACAGTATAAGGACAAAATGATTAACTTCAACAATTAGCTAAGCTTCTGGTGTCATTCAAAGGGGATCCAGTATTTGTCTGCCTGGGATGACATGATCGACAGACCATGATGCTTTGCCATAGATGGTCTGCATCTTTTGACCCTGGGATTCAGGTTACTGGCTAAGGCTATTGCCACCCCTATAGTGCCTTTTTTAGGCAAAGTTCAAAGGACAAGACCACCACCATAACAGGTACAAGCATGCAAAATCTGAAGGTAATGCTACTCAATGCTAGAAGTCTAAACCTCAAAATGCACTCTCTTGAGGCACTCCAAAAAATGGAGAACATCGATATCTTTCCAGTAACTGAGACCTGGTTCAAGGCTCCAGACAGCACCCCTGCAATACCAAGCTACAACTCTTACCACACTTTTTGGCCACCAAACCAGGACCAAAACACTAAAGGTGGATGAGTTTCTATATTTACCAAGGATATTCACACCACCAGGCTAGTTGCCCAACACAATGAATCTGAAATTCTTCAGGTGCAACTAACACTAGGTAAGACTGCAATCCAAATTGTCGCTTGCTACAGATTCCCCCACCATGCCCCAAGATTCTCACTACACCTTTCAAAACATACTGAAAAATATTAAGATGCAACCAAACAACCTAATACTGGGCGATTTCAATTACCCTGCCATTAAAACTACTCGTGTACCAACACCTTTGCCCAATGGTTCTTGGAATTCATAAATTCCAATACCCTGGATCAACTAAGCCATAGTCCCACCAGGAGCTCCAATATCTTAGACCTGGTCATTACCAACACGGGAAATCGATGCTTCACACCTATGGTCACCCCCTTATTGGTCAGGTCTGACCATAAGCTAATCACCCTTGACATCCATATCCCTCCCCCACCCCCCAGTAAGGAAACCTCCATAAAAACTTCTCCAAATCCAACTTCATGCTACTCAAGTCAGAAGTGACAAGCTTCATGACACCCATGCAGACGGGAACTGAAAGTTCGACTGCTGAATCCTACACTAAGGCACTGTACGAGCACATCCACTCATGCATGAATCGTGCCATCCCAAATAGAACCGAAATGCTCTCCTCCAAAAAAAGGAAGCCAAACTGTTGACCCCCTGCCATAAACAAACTTTACAACAAAAAGAAGAAACTCTTGCAGAAAAGAGTAAAATCCCAGGATGCAAAAAACTCCCTTACCAGTCTCAGTTAGAAGCTGAGATCCCTCATAAAATCCTCCAAAGCTAGTTACGAAAATAAAATTGCAAAAGATTACAAAGACAACCACAAGGCATTCTATAGCTATGTCAAGAATCTAAATGGCAATGCTCAGATCTGCTCTGAGCTACAATAGAATGGCATTAAATATACTGATCCCAATGATATTGCCAATATGCTGGCAGATTGATTCAGTGCCAACTTCACCCCCCTCTCAACCCCTAAAGGGCCCATCTCAGTACTGAAAGATTGCCAAATTCCTGTAATAACAGCCACACAGGTAAAAAACACAAACTCCAAAGCTAAGAATACAGCATCCATGGAGCCAGACGACATACTGGGCTGTGTACTACATGAATTATAAAATGAACTGGCACCTCACCTAAGTGTCATGTTTAATCATAGCCTCACCTCAGGCTTCATGCCTACTGAGTGGTGCACAGCTACAGTTATCCCACTCCACAAGGGGGGATCTACCTTGGATCCTGGGAACTACCACCCCATCAGTCTGACGAGCCTGGTCTGCAAGGCCATGGAACGTATTATCATGGCTCTTAAAAACAAAGACATTGTCAACCTTCAACACTGGACCCCACCCAGTTTGGGTTTGTGAAGGGCTGATCTTGTCTACTGAACTTGATTGACCTATTCGAATCAGTCTCCAGAGCTGTGGACGAGGGTAAGGCAGTCCACACAGCCTATCTGGACCTCACCAAGGCCTTTGACACCATCCCCCACTTTGGAATCATAGATAAACTTACTAAGCTGGGCATTAATCCCTACATCAGTCGATGGGTTGCCAACTGGCTTGCTGATAGAACCCACACTGTAAAAGTAGCCTACTCCAAATCCAGCTCCAGACAAGTGACAAGTGGAGTGCCTCAGTGTTCAGTCCTGGGACCACTCTTGTTTGGCATCTACTTCTCTGAAGTACAGGCCAACACTAAGGGACTGTGGCTAACAAAGTTTGTAGATGACTGCAAACTGGGAGCTATTATTGAATCCCCAAATGATGTGGATATTCTACAAAAGGGCCTTATGGAAACAGATGTTTGGTGCTAGAGCCATGGGCTCAAGCTCAATGCCAAGAAATGTATAGTTATCCCCTTTGGAAAAACATGTACCCATGAATTACCACATTGGTGGCAGTACACTAAACACCGAAAGTGATATAAGAGACTTAGGGACACAGGTGGACAGTGGTCTCACCTTCAATAACCACAACAGGCAGGAAATCCTTCTATGTGGCACACCTCATCACTAAGGTTTTTTCATCCAGAAAAAAGGAGGTCATTGTCCCACTGTGCTCATCCCTCATTAGACCCATTATAGAATACAATGCCCCGTTTGGTATGTACCTCTCAAGACATCTGCAACAACTGGAAATGCCGCAGAAATACCTCACTAAAAGAATCACAGTCCTAAAGTAGATGCCCTATGCTGACTGTCTAAAAAACTCCAGCTATACTCTGTCACATATTGTCTGCTCAGAGGCAATCTCTGCTTAACATACAAGGCCATGTCAAACCCAGAGCTGTTGGACATGATACACTTAAAGAAATCCCAATTCCCCAGAGCCACATGCTCCAAGGATCTAAACTTTGTCATCAGAATGAACAAAACATGCTGGAGGGATAGGTTCCTGACCCAGAGACTCCCCAGACTCTGGAATAGACTGCCCTTACATGTCAAGCAAAGTGCCTCTTTAGCCCTTTTCAAAAGGAACCTTGACGACTGGATGGGAGATAGGACATTCACCCCGAGGATCACGTCAGTTGCCTTGCTAGACAGGGGTCCAGGGAAGTAAATATTGTGGGAAGAAATAGGCAGGGAATTGTTATGGCTAGGCTTGTATAGGCCCTAGGGCCAATAGCCTAGTACCAACCTATGAACCTATGGAGCTTAGGAATAAAGCTAACAAACAGGTAAAACTTGACAAAGCTAACTACTCCCTTAATCTACAAATAAAGCATCATCATAATCCTCAGAAGTTTTGGCCAGCCATTAACAAAATACTCTCACCAGGTAAAAGTAGTACCCCACTCCCCTACCACCAAAAACACATCAGAAACTATAGCCACACAATTTAACAAATTCTTCACCAAGACAATTCTAGTCCTATCCAACCAATAAAACATCTCTAACAGCCCTCCCTCTACAAAAGCCATATATCACCTCGCAATAGCAACTTTTTCAACCTCCAGCCCATCTCTACTGACAGGATTAAAAAATACCTTAAAAAGCTCAAGCCCACAACACTAGCATCTGACAAATTACCAGCAGAATTCCTACAAATAGCAGCCAATGCCATTGCCTACCCTATATCCATTCTCATTAACAGATTCCTGTCCAACGCCCTTGTCCCTAAAATATGGAAAATATATATAAGCCCTCTTCATAAAGGATGTAATTCCACAGAACTCACAAACTATTGCCCAATAGCTATCCTATCCTCTATAGCCAAAATCCTGGAGAGATGTATAAATTATGGACTACTTGCACACACATAAACTCCTATCTGTTACTCAACATGGCTTTCGCTCCTATCATAGGACCACCACATCTCTTATGTCCTTCACCAACACAGTCAACTACCACAGAAATAATGGCAGATTTGTGTCAGCCACCTTCCTCGACCTGTCAAAAGCCTTTGACATGGTTAGACACAGTATACTCATCAAAACTCTCTCCAATATAAGCCTTAATGACTCCTCCTTAGACTGGTTCCACAGTTACCTTACTGGCCACCAACAAGCAGTGCTGTGGCAGCATGAACTCTCTCCACTGTTCCCAGTCACTCTCGGTGTGCCACAAGGCTCCATTCTAGGCCCATTACTTTTCTCTCTGTATACTAACAACCTCCACTCTTCCATTCCTCATGCATCTGTCGTACAATATGCAGATGATTCCACTCTAATCTGTTCAGCTTCTTCCTTACGTGAACTCCAATCACTTACTCAACTATCCTTTCTAGCAGATGAAAAATTCCTATCTAACATCCAACTTTTATTTTGAATCCTAATAAAGCAAAACTGCTTCTTTTCAAACCAACTAGATCTACTTCTTAGACACCACCTTTAATATCACATCCAGTAACAAAACTATTATTTCTCCCATAGCTCACACAAAACTGCTCGGTGTTGAGACTGACAATAATTTGAGATTTGATATTCACATTGCCCACACTATTAAAAAAGTACATAAGAAACTGGGAACCCTATATAGGAACAGATAGTATCTCACCAAACAATCAAAAGCCACCATATCTTGTACCCACATCCTTTCCACCCTATTATACACCTCCCCTATCCTCACCAATCTTAGAAAGACTGATTTAGCAAAATAAGAATCTTGCTATAACAACATAGCCAGGTTTGCTATTGACTCCCCATATAGAACACATCACTGTCTTGCATTAAATCAGCTTAACTGGCTATAATTTCCTCAACTCTTGCAATACAATAAACTTACACTAGCTTATAAAATTCTGCATTACCCTGAGAAAAAACCCCTTCACTACAAACCTTACTACAACCATACTCAGGTAACAGGACTCTATGCTCAAACAATAAATTCCTTCTTGAAGTAACTAAACCCCTCAACACAGCAGGAGAATCACTCTTCTCTAACTACGTATCCAAGCTATGGAACTCCTTACCTACACACATATCTTCTATCTTACCATTGACACAGTTTAAAAAGGCACTAAGAACTCACTATACTTCTAATTGGCTCTGTTCCTGTAGTAGTCCAAGCTAGCTTCAATCTTCAGTTCCACTATAGTCTGGACAGAATTGTTAACAGGTCTTTGTTTGTTTGTTGTATACAGGGCTATATCCTACAAGTATTACATAACCAGACTAGTCAATTATACATTATGTAATATTTTCTGTATGTATCTACTCAATTATGTTTTCTCACTCTGTTAATGCCAACTTATTTTTATATATGTTATGTTTTTCTATATTGTGTTTTTCATAACTGTTTTGTATATTATGTACTGCATTCATTCCTACTGTTGTTTATTTGTGGAGCTTTTCTCCTCGGGCCTCCACTGAAAAAGGACATGTGTCCAGTGGGCTTTCCTGGTTAACAAATGTAAAATAAATAAATAGATAAATTATTCTGTATGACTAACATTTTAGGATCAGATTTCAATACATAGAGAGTGGTGTCAGTTGTTGTTTTATCTGCCACTCCTTCTAACCCATGGTGGTTCCCCAAAGCTCTTTTCATGTACCACTTTTGTTCCCCACGTGCATACTGTAACTTGACAATATCATTAGAGAGAACACCTGATCTCATGTCACAGAATATGTATTGTTTATTAAAAAGGCTTCAAAAATTTAGGTATATCCAGAATACTGAGGAGAATTTCTCAGGTGCAGTCCCCCTCTCCAGGGTGCATACAAAAATGTACCTACCCTTGAATATATAGATGTTTTGAAGAATACAACCACAAAATCATTAGATGTACTTTAAGAATATATAGATGTTTTGAAGAATACAACCACAAAAGCATTAGATGTACTTTAACAGCCACAAACTCAGTAAGACTAGAACTACTTAAACTAACAAATTACACAGTACTCCCACTGACCATGGTAATTTGGCCACACATAGTCATCATAACATGCAATAGAGAAACTTCATAATAATGATATATATGATCTGTGATGCCTTCTTCCTTCCAGCTCTACAAATGGGTTATCTGATCTAGCAACAGCACCTTTTTCAAGCTCTTGGATCAGGGAATCAGGCTGCTCCCCTACCCATAATTCCCTCCTGTCTCTTCAGTACTTCAGTTTGTGTTTGCCTACTTGCACCTTAGACATTCTCCTAAAACATCATTGAATGGAAGCAGGAGAAACTATGACAGCATAGGAAACAGACTCAAGCTGTATATCACACAAGGCCCTGGCTCAGGTCCAGTGTGGTCAATCAAGTCATAAGTTGATGATTTAGGTAAGGGAGATGGAGTTTGGGAAAGCTGAGTTGGATGGAAGAAGACAACACAGATCTACATTAAGGAAAATACATAACTTTTGTATCCGATGTTGTCTTTTCCATTGGGCTCAATGGATAGGACAAATTCTCCAGCTACTAACACTTCAGGGTGATCTGATGGAAGTATATTCTGAAGAATGGTGGAGCTGAAGGATGCACAGGATCTAGAGTAGATATTCAGCTTGTAATGGGAAACAAAGCTGTGAACAGTAGACCAAATAACTGCAGCAAAAATATAATCTAAAGGCCCTCTGGCAAAGTAGGCTGTAGAAACTGCAACTGCTCTGGGTGAATGAGCTTTTGATTTGTAGGGAGAGATATATATTTTTTCTTTATATTCAAAAATAATACAATCAGAAAGTCACCTGGACAATATCTCTTTTGAAACACCATTTCCCAATTTAAATCTCAAAAAAGAAATAAAAAGCTGTTAAAATAATCAACGCACTGCAGGTAGAATCTCAGTTGGAGCTGAACATCCAGTAAATGCAAGGTGTATTCTTCTTTATTAGAAAAAATTGGAAAGAAAAATGGTTAGTTAATGGATTGGTTAAGGACAGTTTCCAAGGCCACTTTTGGGAAGAAATTTAGGTTTGTCCAAAAGGATAGCCTGTCCTTGTGAAAGATCAAATAAGGAGGCTTGCAAGATGATGCCTGCATCTCAGAAATTCTACTAGCTGACATAATGGCCACCAAGAAAATAGTTTTTCAGAAAATTTCAGTTCTGCTGAAGTTGCTGGTTCAAAGGAGAGCAGGTTAAGGCTTGGATCACTAATGTAGTATCCTAAGGAGGAAATGGATCCCTCGGAGGGGGTGTGAGAAGAAATGTTCCCCTCAAAAATGCTTTAGAAAGTTTTACTGGAGCCATAGAGTTCTGTTTTCTCCTACATGAAAATTAGATATAGCTGCTAGCTGTACCTTAATGGTAGAAAAAGTAGCACTGTGCTGTAGTAATCCCTCCCAAAAATCTAGAATAGATGGTAAAGGTGCTAAGAAAGAATCCAAGCCCTTTGATGTAGCTCAAATAGTAAATCTCTTCCATTTACTTCTGTAAACTTTTCTGGTGTTTCTTTTTTGAGAGGACAACAAGACATGGGTCACTGCAGCAGATAGCCAGGCATCCCTGGCCATCACTGGAATTAGAGGAACCATGCAGTTAATTTCATGGCTTTTAAGTCCCAGTGAGGCACCCCAGCACCCAGAGATAGAATTTCAAATGAGGCCAAGAGAAGAGGAACCAAACCTGATGGGGACAGAAGGGAACAATGAGAGTCACTGTTGTCTTGTACTAAATAGCTTTCTAAAAGAACTTCTTTATCAGGGGGAAAAGGTGGGAATACATACAGGAGACCAGGGGTCCAGAGGTGAATCAGAACAACCCTCAGTGAATGACCCTCCCGTAAGGTTAAGCCAAAGTAGCTGCTGCAGTGTTTAGATGGGATGTGAAGAAATCACAGCATGGCTGGCCCCAGTGACTGAAAATCATGGTTGCCAATGACTGATTGAGGACTCCTCATGAGCTAGGAAAATGGATCCTCTCACGCTGTCCACCAAAACAATGGGATTCCCTGAGATGTGTAATGCCACTAGAAAGTGTTGGGAAGACATTGTCCTTTGCCAAACCCTCATTACTTCTCAACATAGTGGGTATGAACAAGTTCCTCCTTTCTTACTGATGTACCAGACTACAGTCATGTTTGTGTCCAGAAAGGCCTACAATGCTAAGAGGACTGCCCTCATTTTCAAGAGATTGATGTGAAATTTTGGCCTCTGAAGTTGTCCACATGCCTTGAACTGTCTTCCCTTCAAAATGCCATCCCCAGCCCAGAGGGAGGTTTCTGTGGTCACAATGGCTTTTGAGGGTACAAAAATGAAAGGCCATCCCCCATGTCACTAGTGGGGAGGTCAACCACCAGTGGATGTGATGTCTGCATATTGGTGTGAGACAAGCTGGGAATTGCATGGGTTTGGACAAATAGTATCCACTGCAGTACCCTCATATAGAATCTGGGCTGAGGAACCAACATAATAGAAGCAGCCATTGATCCTAGGTGACACAGGATAAGTTTTGTTGGGTGATTTGAGATAGAGAAGACCTCAGAAGCTTGCTGATATTGGGAGAGTACTCTTGAAATCAGAAGTTTGGTAATTTCAGAGGTCATGTCCAGGTGGCTCCCTATGAATTTTGTTGTCTGAATCAGTGTTAGCTGGGTTTTCTTTAAGTTTATAGTGATCCCCAAATGATGAGAGAACTGGTGCAAGAAACCCCTGACCTGAATAAGTAGATCCTTGGTGGGTGCAGCAAGAAGCCAGTCAACTAGATAGGGGAACACTCAGTGCCCCTGCTGCCATAGATATGCTGCCACAACTGCCATGCACTTAGTGAACACCATAGGGGCTGTGCTGAGACCAAAGGGCAGTGCTCTGAACTGGAAATGACTGGCCCCCAGCTGAAGAGGTAAAACCTCCAGGACTGCACCACTATCTTGCTATGATAGTAGGCATCCTAAAAGCCTATTGAGCACATACAGTCTTCCTTCCTCAGAAGAGACAGAATAGACTGAACCATGACCATCCAGGACTTTATCTGCTTTTATTTATTTATTTATTTTTTAATTTATCCTTTGTTAACTGGATTAGTCCTACTAGGCTAGTAGCCTCTTTTCAGGGGAGACCTCATATGGTATTTATACTATTAGAGGAAATTTGGCCGGGGCATTGGGGAACTTGTCCTACTCTTTTCAATAGGTGACATGGGATCTTTTACATCCACCTGAACTACGATCAACTCAAGTAGATGGGGCCTTGGTTTAATGTCTCATCCAAAGGACAAATTATAAACTGATTGAGGTGACTGAGGTCCCTGGTCTTTTTTGGAGCCAAAAAGAATCTTGAATAGAGTCTGAATCCTTGCTGGACTGGTGGGGATCTTCTGGATGACTCACTTTTCTAGCAATTTTGAAATCTCTGCTGCTGCCAATTTTCTCTGACTGGGTGGAACATTTGAAATATTCTCATTTGTTGGGAGAAAAGCAAAGTGAATAATGTGGCCTCTGGTAATTATCTTTTGCACCCAAGAATCTTAAGTGAAGGCTAGGCAGGAATGAGAGTGCAGAGACAAGTGCTCCCCCAAATGCCTCCAAGTGCAGCAATTGGGTAACCATTCAGGAGTACTGGAAGGGTTTCTCAGTGAAAGGACCTCAAAACCCTAGATTTTGCAGGATGCTCTTCCTCTGGACCAACATCCATTAAAATTGTTTACCCCCTCTGCCTTTGGGGGGGGGGGATCTGTCACCAAAAGGGTCCTGGGCAAACCTCTACGATTTACAGAACCACTACTTCTTCTTCCCACCCTTTTGGTGCTGGGAAAAAATCCTTTTGGGAGTGTAAAAATGGATGCCCATGGCAGACAGGGTTTTGCCCTCCTGCTCACTTTTGGTGATCATTTCTTTGACCTTGGGTCTATAACATGTGGAATCATTGAGGAGAGCATTGACAAATGATAACTTGGCACTCTCCTCAAAGTTGCAGCAATGCATCCAGATGTTCCAGTGAATAGCATTGCCAGTGCCTGCAGCTCTAGATGTGCCATCACCTGCATTGGAAGGCACTCGCATTGACATGTTAGACATCGATGAAATGATAAATTTTTGTACATCAGCAGGCAGATTACCTGAGATTGACTTGGAAAACATCTTCAAGTGTCTGAGTAAACAAGCTAGATAATTCAGTGCATGAAAAGCAAATATTGCTGAAGCATAAGTCTGCTTTTCAAATCTGTCCAGGGACCTTGGGCTCCCTATTAGTTGGATGGACAGGGATACTGTCTTCAGAGATCTCCTTTGTAGTGGCTGATGCAATTACTATGGCATCTACAGTAGGACCCTTCCTCCAGTACAGACTATTCCTGAGATACTAGTACCCCGGAAGTAGATGAGCCAGCCTGAAGGCATGAAGGAGTAACAACTCCTCATGGGATGGGGGCTTCAGTGGACCAACCCTGTCACAATTTCATCACTTCAAGAACGTCTCCAAATGAGATGTCTTCTAAGGGTGCTCTTAGGAACCCAACCTTTCCTTGAAGTTGGTGTCATCAATGAGTAACTCATGAGGGGACTCTAAATGTCTCCTTTTGCAAGTCTGTTTCCTATGCCCTTCTACAGTGGGATGCTTCAGAGATGGCACATAACTGGAAGGGGAACTTGGCATGCAAGATCCCTTGAAAATTACTGAAGTTGGCTGTCCCAGTCTGACAGGATGACCAGAAGGAGGAACTGCAAACTCCAAAGGAGATTTGGATAGTGCAAGTTATATGTGAGAGACCTCCTCTCTGACCTGGAGAGCACCCTCTGAAAAGCCTCAAAGGCAGAAGTCAAAACCAGAGTTGAGGAGGAATCTTTAGGATCCCAAGATCCCAACTAAGGAATCTCCTGGGCCCCAATCCAGCTTGGCTCTGAAGCTGACATCAGAGCTGAGTTGTCTAAGACCAAAACATCCAAAGGTAGGGACAGTTCCAATAACCTCAGAGTCGATATCAACCCCCTGAATTTGGCTCTGACCTTTTGACTCCAAGACCTTTTTAGAGCCAAAGCCATCAGAGAAAAAAGGGTAAGGGAAATCACTGGAGTCTAAACCAACCAAGCTCTCAACATCAAGGTCATCCTGCTGGTATCACTCAAAGCTGTGGGCACCAGATATGATGGGGGGTTAACCAGAGAAGGAGATACCAGCAGTGGGGTGTTGTTGAGTCATGACCCATAGTCCCTGGTGGGGGTGACATTGGGAGAACCCCCATGTGGATCTGTGTCCTCAGAAAGTTACTCATCATCCTGTTGATGTTGGTTTCTGACAGACTTTTAGATGATTGCAAAGACCTGAAAATAGAGGGTGGCCTGAAATATTGGTGAGTTGACCTTTCCTGAAGAATGGGTGAGTGGAGCTGAAGACCAGTCAGCTATGGAAAAAATCTGCATGGAGGTGACAGCGTTCAGATCTGAATCTGTTCCTGGGCTGTCACTGGATCTGACTGACTTGGCAATTTAGTAGCCAGTCCTGAAGGACCCTGCAGGTCTGTTGATCACTTTCAAATGTTTTCTTTGCTATAAGATTTCTGCTGTTTTTCTTTTCTCACTTCTTCTCCTTTTTTTCTTCTCTTTAGAATTTTTTAACTCACCTCACCTTGAAGGAGAAGCAGCTGCTGATCCATAAGCAGTCAATTCTCCTGCTAAGGCCCTTGAAGACTAAAATTTTCCTGTGATCATTAAGGGCCCTGGTTCTGAAGGAGGTACAAGACTTGAATTTTCTGTCCAGGTGATCTACCCCTAACCAACAGACACATAACCATCCCCTGGGTCCTGGGGAAATAGCTTGCATCTGCATGCAGTGCACTTTTTAAAAACAGAGGCTTTGTTAGACATTGTCAAATACATAGAAGAACCACATAGAAAAAAAGTTTTAAATTCCACAAAACACCTTAACACATTCTAAATATTCAACAGGAAAAACAACTGTAAAGACATTAACAAACATGTTTTATATATTTAAGAATATTTTATATATATATATATATATATATATATATATATATATATATATATATAGAGAGAGAGAGAGAGAGAGACATAGGCCAGAAAAGAAACTCCCATAAACACAACAGAAACCAAGAAAAACACACGTCTAAGAAAAATGCTGGCCACAAGACTACTAGTAGAATTATGATATCAGAAAGATAATTTCTCTTATCTGCTCTGAAAGAAAAACCTTTTGAAAACACAGTTATCTTGAAGTTTAGCACTGAGCCCTCGGATCACATATAAGTTACTGGGATATTTTGTGAGATAAAAGGGAATGACAGAGGTATGAAGCTATAGCTGAATTGATATACTACAAAGTTTGCCATGTCTTCAGTGTCAGTATAGCTGGTATTGTTCACAATCAGCTCAGCACATAGCTGCATAGAGCTCCTGAAGTTGTGAACATATTTAAAGAAGGCTTGGTGGTTGTCCTTTGCATGGGTGGTGTGACTATCTTTGCCTGAAATTTGGCTTTGGTGGTGTTCATTAAACTCCTGAGTTGCTTATTTATTTTAATGATGATAGATCCAACCTTCTGTGAGTTGCTCCTTTGCTATACGGATATTGTTCTCTTCCTTTTACTGTAAAGCTTCTTCCCTCAGGCTACAGATGCTTCTATGCAGTTGTTAACATGCTGGTAAAAAGTAGTGATGTACGTTTCTGTATACTCAGCAAAGTTTAACAGCTTTAAGGGGGATTTGAAACTTGTCAGGGTATCACTTGGAAGTAGGAAGTTTGATTTGGAGGAGTTTCTAAATATTCTAGTGGTATCTCATGTTTCAGTTTTATTTCTAGGGAAAACCATGTTATGGTCTGACCTGATAAATGAAGATGATACACAAGGGATGGAGCATGACTCACCCATATTAGCAAGGATAAAGTCAAGGATGTTTCTGCGCCTAGAGGATACTCTCACTAGGTGTTCTAGAGCAATTGTAATAACAATGTCCAGGAATCTCTGTGCTTGTGCACTAGTGGTAATGCTGTAGGTCTCCTAATGTATTGTTGCATAAAGTCACCCAGGAAAATGATATTGGGTTTAAAGCTGAGTGACTCCAGTTCTAATAAGCAGATGCTGTGTCTATCTAGGATCATAGAAGAAATTATATACCTGGCTATAATGTTGTAAGAGATTTTATTGATTGTGAGTTAGACATGAGGATGTTCTATTGCATCATGCTGCTTAACCAGCCTCAATGTAAGACACTTCCTGACAAATATCAAGACACTTCCATATTAGATAATTGGTCTAAATGTGTGGAAAGTATTATTGCCCTGCACAGCCAGAACACTCCCCATAAATTTATACCATGTCTTGGTCATTATGCAAATATCTACGCTCTCCAAGGTGAGGAGGACTTGTAGGAAGTGAAGCTTTTGTTTAGGCTCCTAACATTAATCAGTAACACCTTCCTTTGCTTGTACAGTTAAGTTGTTAGGTATGTCTGGTTGGCATTGCATAACAAAGGCAGTAGGATGGAGGAAAATATCTTAACCAGTATTTGAAAACCTAGAGGGGATAGGTGCAGACCATCCATGATGAAGCAGAATAGTCTGTTAATCATGTCCTCCCAGGCTAATAAATATTCTACAATCAATTTAACATGAGACGTCTTCAGACAATTTTAACCATTTAGATAACAAACATACATAACTTCTACCAATCACATGATCTAGACTACACTTAAAATTAATGTTAAAACAAACTCTTTTTCTTTAAATGACATTTAAAACTGATACTAAGATAATTTTCTTGGGGAGGAAGAGGTAGATAATAAAA
Organism: Protopterus annectens; assembly: GCF_019279795.1. Lineage (NCBI taxonomy): Eukaryota > Metazoa > Chordata > Ceratodontiformes > Protopteridae > Protopterus > Protopterus annectens. The sequence continues at coordinate 1,014,235,872 of NC_056747.1, read as the reverse complement.
TCTGACAAAATTCTTTATTGTCCATCAATAATTCTCTGTCTGTCACGTTTGAGCAGAGATATATAATCAAATAGATAAAACACATTTTTAAAAACCTGCACACACTGTGTTGTGCTTAAATAAAGCACCGGCTTCATATTTCATTTTATACCACAATGATGTACAGAAATAGGATTTTTAGCTGTTGTTTAATTTTCCCAACATAAAATACCTCATATGATGTGCAGTCAGCTACATACACCACAAAAGTAAGACAGACAACCTGGTGGAGCATAAGTTCTATTGGTATTAACACAGAAACTAAATGAGGTTTCAGAAATAAATCTGCACGTGCAGACATTGTCATTTAAAAGTTCCAGTTTTACCTTTCCCTACATTGACACAATGCTCAAAAATCGCATAAATCCCTAAAATTCTCTGCTGTTCTCATAGTAAACAATGGACATTTACCAACCATGTTAGCTAACTCAGGACTGCTAATGAAATGTCTAAATATTTCAACACAATATTATGCACCTGATAATTATCATCAGAATATGTTCAAATCAGTGATGCCATTTCCTTTAAGAATTTACAGGTTTTACTATTATTATTACTACCCATATCTTGGTTGTCCATTACATTCTGCAAAACTACTGCTGGATAACTTCTCATCTCAAACCTTTAACATAATGACACAAGTCCCTTTTCTTAGTTTACTAGCTATATTATTCTTAAGAGGCTGTGGGTGCATAGTATTATAAAATAAATATGTTTTACTAGCTGAGTTTTTATAACTGATGGTTATTTTAATTCCACCAGACCTTTTATAAACCACCATGTCTAAAATAAAAAAAAATATTTGAAAAATTCTATTAGTGAAAATCAAAAATGTTGTAGTGTTATTTCTATATGTGATAACATGTCACTTATGGCATTGTATAAGCACATGCCTGCCTGTCTATCTCAGAAAAAATAAAGGCCACATAACAACAGAAATAGTAATTATTTGGTATATTTACCCTCTAGCTCAATAGCTCTAGTATTGTTTGCCTCATAACCCTGCTACCAGGGGACAGGAGAAGGTATTACGCAGGGTGCCAGCACCTTCCCCCCTTATTATATTAAAAACCTCAACATTTTTTTAAATAACTGACTTAGCTTGAAATGTAACACAGACTCAGAGAGACCACAGAGCAGTTATGTGAAAGCTGGGATTCTCAGAAAAAGTTAAGCAGGAGGGTTGGTATAATAAAACATTACCTTTTCTGCATTGTAATGGAGCCTCACAGAGGCTTTTGTGATTTGATGGAGGATCAGTGGTACAAAGTCTGATATCATTTGATCTAAGAATGTCCTGTCTGTTTAGTATTCTACAGGATATGATAGAATTCTCAATATCCTAGAAAACAAAGGACAAGATATCTTCTTGAAGAAATCCTCCCATCACCTGATAAACACACCCGCCATTTCAAGACAAAGTGTTAACATTCTAACTAAAGATACAGTGTTATAGATTTAAGCAATAACCGATGACGTGGTGTGGTATATTGAAGATTGACCCACGGTTGGTGTGGTTTAATCACGAGGGCGAAGCCCAAGTGATTAAACAAAGGCAACTGTGGGTAAATCTTCAATATACCACAACCACAGAGTTGGTTATTGCTATTATACAATGACATTATTTAAGAAAAAAATACTTACTTTTCTTAAATAATGTCTTTGTATAACAGTGGATTGCTGTTCTGTTCTGTTGTGGTATACTGATTCTGCTTTTTGATGTACTGTGCATGCGTATGGGACTTGCGTTCCCACACATACCCAGTACATCAATGCTTTGAAATGGAAGCAATGGAGAAAAGAAAGTCTCCGCTGCTCCGTTTTCTCTCTTTTTTTTTATTGTAAAAAAAAAAAAAAAAAAAAAAGATTTTGGGGCAGTTTATACCAATGGAAAAAAAACTGGGCGACCGGACCTTTTTCCGTTGGTATATTGTGGGATTTACAACGGGCACGCTGGTTGGGATGGCCAATCAGCGTGCACATTTTAGAATATTAATAGGGAGGAATTGTATAATTGAGATCTAATGACTGTTGGCCTCGAGTGAGATGTGTAACAAGGAAAATTTTCATGTGACTAATAAGTTTAATTTTTTTTTTTAATTTCCAAAAAAAAAAAAAAACAATTGAAAAACATGCAAAGTAAAAATTAGAGGTGAACGTGGCTTTGCTGAATGCCACAAATTTTAACAGTAAAGTTCCATAATGCATATCAGAAATTCCACAGCATATTAACTTTCTCTGTTGCAGATCTAATAGAATAGATAGCAAAATGTTTGTAAATGAATATCTAAAAGTCAGAACTCAGGAAAACAGTGCAGCACTAGAAATTGTTCTTACAATATTATATAACAGTAAGGCAATAAAAAGAGCCACTGGATAATTTTCAAAAAGTACCCTACACATTAAAACCAGTCTAGATTAAAGTATAGAAACTATTTACTTATCTTTGGTATTCCTTAACATCATCAGAAACTGAAAAAAAGAATGTGAATGTAACATAGTAGCAATACATGTAACACAGTAGCAATAAATGCAACATAGTAGCAATAAGCAATTAAATGATTACACAGCCCCAGGACAGAGCACATATACCCGCAAAAAATTGTGCATATTTCTCAATGACTATATATATATGTAGGTAAAAAAAAATACACACAAAAAAACGCAAAAATCTACCTTTTTTTAAAGTTTTTTGCAGGAGGCACCCCCCAAACCTCTGCAAATTATATATACCAACTGAGGTCACACTACAGTGAGGAAAAGGGTACATTTCCTGATCTTCACTGTACAGCAGTCTCCATTCAAAAGCTTTGAGTTTTCAAAAACTCAATCATATATTTTATATGGGTTCAGGCACCTAGGCCGTGAAATATTTCCCTGTGGTACATTTGACTGGGGACAGAGGGCTGAAGTGACATTCAGCTGCAGAGAAATATGGCTGTTTGCAAATTCCCTGTGGGCAAATAAAAGCATACACTGCCATGCCCACAGCTTTAATAACCAAATGCATAGGGGGAAAACAATGTCCATGGTCCCCAAGGGAACATGAGACAGTAGGCAATATGGCAGGCATCAGCAGCAGGCTGGCCAGAGGGCATGCCAGTGACAGTAAAAATGCAGTGCACAATGGGCAGTGCCTTTATAATGGGAGTGTGTGGACCACTACCCCCTTCACAGTGTCTAGGGAACATTACCAAAAGCGCATACTGGAGCATAAATGTGACTACAGTAGCCTGCAGGATTTCCTCCATACGGTACCACACTTCTACATGTTGTGGTTATATAAGTATGTACTGTACACTGAGCACAACACTCACTACTTCTTCTGCCACCATGCATTTGGCTATGAAAGCTGTGAGCATAGCAGTGTGTGCTTCTCTTTGCCCACAGGGAATTTGCAAACAGACATATTTCTCTGCAGCTGATTCAGCCATGTGTCCCCAGTCAAATGTACCACAGGGAAATGTCTCGCTGCCTAGGGCCTGAAGCCATTTTATATATATATATATATATATATATATATATATATATATATATATATATATATATATATGTATATATATAAAAATATATATATGTCACTGTGCTGTATACACAATGGGTAGAGATCCTTTAAATAGTTAGAAGTATTACTGCTGCTACAAATACAATTAAAGATTCAAGTTTTATGGTGCCAAACAACATGCATGGTGGTTTTTATACAGAAGTAAGGATAACCCAACTAAACTGTTAGCAGTAGTATTTAACAAAATTTTAGTAAGTGGACATATCCTTCTTCTTTTATGACAGGCTGCAGTGGGACCAGTTCAAAAAGACTGGGGGTGGCAGCATTCACATTAGATAAATCTATTTTTGCTCCATTTGCCTGATCAGTACTGCATGGAAAACCATGGAGATAGCCAAAATGGAACTTAATCAAAATTATCTAAGTGACTATTTCTGTTATATATGGAATTATATGAGTTTAAGTAAAGATCTTGCTTGTTGAACATTACAGCTTTATTTGAAAAGTTAAAAACAGCATTTGTTGAAGGACTGGCAATTTGTTTGTGCCTTTCAGCTTTTCCCGGTTAGGGGTCGCCACATCAGAACTCCGGTCCGCTAATGATTGGTAGTGGATTTTTACGTACCGGGTTACCAGCCCTGACACACAACCTTCAACGAAGGCACGCCCCATTCATGTATGCCTCCACACAGAAGACGCACTAGCTGAGAATCGAATGGGACAACATCTTGCTATGAGGCGACAATGCTACCGCAGCACCACCACCGCAGTACGTTGAAGGACTGGCAATACATGCTTCTTATCTAGACCATATTAAGGTATGTGACTTATTATGCATAACGGAATAACTGACAAATTAAATCCATCAAATGTGACTACACATAATCAATATGTACAGCACTGATTAAGCAAGAAGACACAACATATCATGGTAGAGGTGATCATACATCCATGCCAATGGGGATCAACAGTAGTGTCCCATAGGATTCTGTATCACAACATTTCTTTAAGACTATTCCTCTCAGCTATAAGTTCATCAGTATATACTAAGCTAATGACTACAAGGGCTTTTATAAGACTAGCTGTGCAAGCCAACCCACTTTTCTCCATCTTTGGCATGGGTGTTTATTAGGAGAGGGTACTCTAGCTAGGACATTTCTAAATGTTATGTTAAGGGGAGTTATGTTACTGTCTGCCTCTATCAGTAATATAGGGGCCGGACATGGGTTGAATTTCCTGTTTCCCATCCATTGGTCAAGGTTACGCTTATATAGAGTTAGGGATGAACTCTGCTTCATGTGGATGGGTAGCCTGTTCCAGAGCATGGAGATCTTTTGAGACCCAAATCTGTCTTGCCAACATGTCTTATTTATGTCTCTAGCAAAATTTAAATCCTTGGATCTAGTGGTTCTGATACTGTTCATTTTGCAGATGTGCAAAAGGTCCATCAGGGCTGGGTCAGAGGATGCCTTGTATGTCAGGCATAGATCGTCTCTCAGTAACCTGTAGGAGACCAACTACAGAGATAGGACGTTAAGGCAATCCATATAGGACAATGTGTTTATACCATGGATTCTCCAGATAAGAAACCTTTGTGGGCATTCCAGCTGTTGCATATATCTGAACAGGTTCATGCTGAATGAGACATTAAACTCAATGATCTGATAAGGGCCAAATAAAGTGGAAATATGACTTCCTTGGACCTGCATATCATGCCCTTATTTATAAGATGGGCAACATAGAATCATTTTGCTTACTACCTTGACTACCTTCTTATGACAGGCCAAATTACTATATGCATATGTTCCCAGATTCATGACTACCAGGTCAACTCTTAAGGGTGTTTTATCAATGTAGTAATTAGCCTAGGTGGCCATTTTTGCAAAAGGCACTATAATGCATTTATTGACATTGAGTTTTAATCTATGACTTTGGCACCAGTAATTTGTTTGTGCTCGACCCTCTTGTAGGATGTTTGTGCCATGGGGGGAATCTATGATAGCTCCCAATTTGCAGTCATCTGTAAACTTGGTTAGCCAAAAACCCTTGACATTAGCCCTTATCTCCAAGAAGTAGATGCTAAATAGCAGTGGACCCAGCACAGAGCTCTGAGGTAACCCACTGATTACAGTCTATTAGTGGAGGTGGTTTCACCAATCCTGACTTCCTGGGTCCTGTCTGAGAGTCAGCGGCAATCCAGAGTTTTGCAAGGGTTTGCACCCAGTTTTTTGAGTTTATCAACTATTCATGAGTGAGTATTGTATTGTACTGAACACTTTAGTCAGGTCCAGGTAAACTATATGCACCATTTTCCTTTCATCTATTGCCTTGCTGACCTTCTCAAAGAAGTCTATCAGGTTTAGTAGGCATGACCTTTCCTTGACAAAGCCACATTAGGTTGGGCCCAATGTCTGAAGGTTTCCTATGTCTTTGTTGATCATTTCCATGATAATTTGTTCTATGGCGTTGCATATTAGACTAGTCAGACTAATAGGTCTGTAGTTTCCATGAGTCAATTGATGGTCCACCCTTGTAAAGTGAGATAACTATTGCAGTCCTCCATTCTTGTGACACAAAGTCTGTTTTGAGGCTATAGTTGAAAAGTGACTCAAGCAGTCCAGATAAGTCATGTTTCATGCTATTTCAGTGACTTCCTGAGATATTTTTAAAGGCCTACTGTGGCCAATGCCACCAGGACCTGGTCCCTACTAATAGCTGTGGGGTTATACTAGTAGGTATGTCATGGGGGGAAGCAGAAGGGAGTGGGGGGTGAGGTTTGAGCTGAATTTGTCAGCCACCAAACTGGCTATGTCATTCTGCTCAGTGAAGGTGATCCCATTGACCAACAGTTCAGCACTCTGCTGTGTGTTGCCTTTGAGGTTACAGACACACCTGTAGAAGGCCTTGGGGTTGTCTTTAGCCTGTGAGACTAAACTGACCTTGTAATTGGCCTTGCTGGACTTGATTAGTTCTCTTAGTTTCCTGTTTAGTTTAGACAGCTCATATCATTCTGGGAGTTGGTCTTCCTGATTTTAGTCATGACTTTTTTCTTTTTGTTATATTCTCTATTAAGGTTAGCATTCCATCAGTGTGGTTTGTTTTTAGAGTTTGTTTTGGGCTTATTTCTAGTAGGTACAGCAGTCTCTATACAGCCATTTACATGTGAGCAATTCTGCATTGGTTACTGTGAACTCGAGGTTAGGAGGGGCATATAATTTAGAAAAACTTTGCTTAATGGGATGAAGTTTGCTTTGGAATAGTTCTGAACTTTGACAGGGTTTGCTGGGGTTACCTAGTTGATTTTTATTTCAATGGAGACAGCTTTGTGGTCAGACCTCACCAGTGAGGGCATAACACTGGGGTTGTGCAGCACTCTGCCATATTACTGAGTACAAGGTCCAGTATGTTTGCTGGGAGTGGGATGTAGCTGGTCAGGGGTATTTGTGTTAATAAAGTCCAATAATTGTTTTGTCTGCAAGTTGGAGGCAGTGCACGTTTCCCAGTTTAGTAGACCATGAATATGGCATTTGGTTTAATTGTGAGTGTCTCTAGTAGGTCTAGGTATGAGGTATGGGTTCTTGAGACATAGAAGGTGACCTATAGCTTGCTAGGATATAGTATGGGACTTTGTCTATGGTGATTTGCATGAGGATAAACTCCAGGGCATCACCCTGCTCAACCATCCTAGAGGTGCTGCTAAAGTAGATCAAGACTCTTCTACCTTTTGTCCTTGTCCGTGCAGCTGAGGTCTAAATATGTGGAAGACACTGAAGCATTGCACTGCTGGACTACTTTTTGTGAATTTAAACCCATGATGTCTTGGTAATGCATGGATGACTATATTCCTCAGACTGAAGACAGCTTGTAGGGTGTGGAGTTTCTTGTTTGGGTTCCTAGCATTGAGCAGTTACACATTTAGGTTTCTTTGGGTTTTATTTATGTCAGTAGATTTGTCAATTTAACATTGTCTAAATAAGGCTCTAAGGGGGTGGATAAAGTTTTAGCTAATATTCAGAAGTCCAGGTGGAACAAGTAAAGAACATCCTTTGCAAAGCAACATGTCCTCCCATGCTGACAAATATTGAATCCCCCTGGAAAGACACCCGAAACTAAGCCAATTATTGAATTATATCATAGTTTGTTTGTACTGTGGCATTATTCTTGGTGAAGGTAGAATGCTGGTCAATGCAAGGCACATACCTGTCTGTGACGCATATTTAGAGAGATCAATAAGGTCTCTATTTAATATAGTCCGGGGAGATACGTCTTAGATCATTAATACCCACATGCACTATGACAGTGTTTGTTTCTTTAAGGACTAAATTGCTGTGTATGAACATGAGACAATTGCTACATTGTCTCAGGATACCCAAAGCAAGGATATGGAAACATTTGGAAATTGTATATCCATGTTGTCCACACCCATATTTGGGTGGGCTACTGTAGGTTATTGACTGGATTATAAAGAGGTCTCATTGGGTGGTCTTTAGGGCTTGAGACAATACTATACTGGGTTAGATTGTATTAAGATTTAATAGTAGTGTTGTTTAATGCACAGACTAGCTGCTGTCAGCTTGTCTTTGCAAAATGGCCTGGTATTAGCCACAATAAGTTACAGGTTTCAGTTCTAAGGGTAGTTTCATAGATAAAATTTACTTAAGAGCAACACTGATTTGCTGGGTGGACCCACTGTATTATGGATATATGGAAAACAATGGGTGGAAAAAATAGTTAAATAGCTTATACAACAGACAACAGCAATGAAAGAGAGGACACAGAGACTTTGGAAGTCAGATTACCATAAGGTGTGGAAGGCAGAGGCACAGCCTTTTAAATCCACAATAGGAATCAAATAAAACCAGTATTGGAACTCTAGTCCTATGGTTAGAATTTCAGAAACTTTAGCTTATTGTTTCAGTGGGGGCTAGGGCACAAATAAGAGGGGGGAAACAGTAGCAAAATAAGAGAAAGGCACTGAAGTGCAACTTTAAGCAGGTAAATGATAAGCATAATATAACATTAAAGCAACAAAACTGAAATAACAGCTGTAAAAGTACTAAGCATAGATCCTAGAGCAGAATCCACAATACTGCTATTACTGCAATCCCATGACAGACAAAGGCATCAGGCTATGCATAAAGTTACCAGTAATGGTGTTCATGAAAAAATGCTGTAATAAATGACTAAATGAAGCTGAAATCTGGCAGTAGTTTACAATTCTGCCACAACTATGAATGAAACTACAAGATTAAGGCCACAGTTGGGAGTCAGAATATAAATGGCTAGCTTTTAGAAGTAATTCTATTTATGGAGATAGAAGTGAAGTATAATGCATAAATGATTCTAAAGTCATGGAGTAATAAACACTGTTCCCACAACTGCATTTGAAACTGCAAGACTAAGGCCCAGAACAAACTAAAAAATGTAAACAGATAACTTTTTGACTAAAACATAAAATAAGTACAATAAAAAGTATGACCACACAGGTCACTATAAGGGAAACTTAAATAAAAAATGGGTTCTGGATAACCAGTTATGCTAAAGGATCCAAACTGGGTAACACAATTGCTTCATCAAAGGATGCCATTGTTTTCCAAGATGATCTACAAAAATAGATACATGGTTCAGTAGTAATAACCTTGCCTTTAATCATACTTAAAGTAGAAATGACATAAATTGAGTTTATAGAATAAATTGAGAGATCATAAAGATGACACCATCAATTAAGATAATGGAAGAATGACATTACTTTTAAACTCTGACCAATGTGTATCTAACAAAGCCAGAACATTTTATTCTGTAATGCTTATAATTCTGAAGGACATGCCCAGTCAATCCAGGGAAATCACCACACTGTATAATGCCTCAATTATCTGATCCATTTTTGAATATATCACTGCATTCTGTACCCTTAGAACAAGCTACCTGAAAAACAAATACAACAGAAATGATACACTGATTCCTAGGTTAAAGGGTAAGTAATAGGATATCTGTCCCTGTGGGTCATTTTAAGCCTAGCCAAATTCTTTTTTGGTGCTTGAATTAACCTATCCCATTTGGTGTTTGAATGGTCTTACCTATTCCATGGTCGATAATAATATTTTACCTCAGCAAAAATAGATGGGATCATACCACCGATATTTTGATGGGACCCATGCATGGAATGAAGTATTTAGGAGCTGCTTCTGTGTTAGTAGGACAGTGGGCAGTCCTGTGATTAATTTTCTATTAGCCCTCCATAGATCCAAGTTGTGCTTGAATATGGACAGGGATGAGGTTTGTTTTGCATGGATGGGGATCCGTTCCACAGCAGTAATATCCTCTATGAGATATACCTGTCACTTCAAACCATTCTCTTGATGTTGTAAAAGAGGTTTAGATCCCTAGATCACATATTTCTGATGCCATTTGACATGCTGATGTGCAGTAGATCTGTCGGTACTGGGTCAGCAGATCCCTTTTATAGCAGACACAGATCACATCTTAGTAGTCTGTAGGATATCTAGTATGGTGACAGGGCTTTGAGAGGATCCATGTAGAACATATTGTTTAGGCATTGTATCCTTTTAGTAATGTATTGCTTTGGGCATTTCAGTTGCTGCATATCTCTGGATAGATACATGCCAAAAGGAAAGTTATACTCAATGATTGGCTTAATTAAGTCTGAGTAGGGGTCTACTTCATTTACCCAAAATACCATAATACCAGCATTCATAACACCAAGCCCATAATCACGAAATCTCACTTGAGTGAGCATTCACAATACTGACAATCACATAACCGACTTTTACAACACCGACACACAGAACAGAGATGTATGAGTATATAATTCCTTAATGCTTGTAGTGAGTCCCAACTCAAAATAGTGCTTCATTAGATGCAGAACATTTCACAGTTTGCATATATTCCTTTCACTGACATCAAGTTACATATCTATAAATGACAGAACTGCATAAATATGAGTTTCTTCTGCTACAGCCAGAGTTACACAAACATCACTATGCATTTCAAGATAACATGTAATAGCAACAGAAATGCGCACCGCAGAACACTTCTACTGCAAAACACTTGTATCTCTTACATAGCATACTCTTGTACTAGATTCAAAGGTTGTAACTCATTTTAGAAAATCATATCATCACCAACAAGTATAGTATCCCACTAAATTCACAACTACAGACTTCCCATAAAGTAGTGCATAAACCATGTGACTGTACCAGTGCGCAAGTCCAGATGCGTGTTATGAATGATTTAAAGTATAAATTCACATTTTTAACAACTTCCCAATAGCCTTCACAAATTCCAAAGGCGTATATGATTCTTTATTCCTTAATACTGTTTCAAACTGTTGATGTCTCATAATTATCTTCCTTTTCTTCGGTGCAGGGGGAAATCCAGTGGCCACCCACACTCATAACTCATCTACATGATCTTGTTCCCTGACTAATGCTGCTATTAAAACAGACAGATTAGTACCTCTAGTTCCCAGCAAACATTTGTGTCTTCTGTGCCACACTTCTACAGAATTTTGAGTGTGTGGTAGAAACAACTCATTCAAATCAAAAACATTCCAAAATGAGATGGGAAATAGTGGTGGGAAACGAACACATGAGGATGTACGTGTGTTAAACTTTCTTTGTTTTCCATATACATACCAATCCGCAAAGTATTTTAAAAGGTCTCTACCTTCAATAGGAAAGGTATCTTTTACCAATTGAAATATTGCATGAACCTCACACTCCTTCACAAACACAAGAGCAGCTAAACTTTTCACAGCTAATTGGACTGATGGAGTTCTATTGTACAGTTACGCTAGTCCTAGTGCCTGAACCTTTTGCCACAAATTTTGGCCAAAATGAAAGAGACATCCTTTGGCCTGAGTTCTAGTCACATTAAGTCTAACACTCTTTAGTGCGACCCCTTCAAAGTCACATAGAACATAACGTAGAACTACGTTGAATCCATGCTCAGATAATAAATGGAAAATACAATGCCACATGTAGTTGTAAGATTTTAAGGATTTTTTGGACACTAGGGAAAATAACAAAGGAACTGCCTTGCTGTAGCTGCCATACTTAACTAAACCATGCACACTATACAACTGGTGACAGCTTACTCCCTTGTTGAAGAATGTCCCATCCATTAACTATATGGTGGCTCGAATCAAGTCATATAGATTATTAACAGTCATAAACACTACTACAGTGTTATCTGTCGCAGAGTCAGTCATTCTTTTACTGATAAAATTGCCTGTTTTAAGTGGATAGTCATCAAAGTCAATGTTATGTAATGTTAAGACTTCATTACCGTCTCTCAAACACCTTTTCCTTCTAACACAACCTATTTACTGAAGGAGTGCTTTCCTGTTGGCTATGCTGTGTATGGTATCCATAGAGGTAGATGCTAATGCATCTTCCACAAGTAAGCAAGGTGTGTCTTGGCTGTATTCAGCCCTAACATTTAAATCATGACAAACAGTATATTTTCTACCTCTCCAGAATTGCCTGCATGCTGATGAGCGATGGACTTTTCTAATCTATCCCCACTAGGGACTACAGTTGTAACAGCTCTACCTTTGCACTTTTGTGTGCACTTGCATTTGCAACCCCAATATCTCCTAGAATTCCTACATCTTTCGAGATGATACAGATAGCTATCTATGACTAAGAGCTTCTTACTTTTTTGTGATGAAACAGTCTGATAGATATTACTATGACTCCAGGCACTTCCTGACACATATCCACCATCTTAACTTCAGTACGCAGTACAGCATCTAAAAGGAATTGTACACTATTTATTCCCATTGTCAGCACATTTTTAGGATATGGTAATAATCATTAGGAGATGCCAACGATATGCATTAGTGTGAAATGAACATTCGCTCAAGTGAGATTTCGTGATTATGGGCTCGGTGTTATGAAAGTCAGGATTATGGTATTTCGGGTAAATGAAGTAGACCCCTGAGTAAAGGGGGACAATGCCATCTATAGCTCTAGACACAATCTCTTTATTTATAAGCTGCAGAATGTAGAAGGTCTGTCTTATGAAAGTAGGCACATGTTGGCTGAAAATTAGGTCATTGTCCACATAATTTCACAAACCCTGAACAATTGGGTTGATTCTTGGTGTGTATTGTCAGTGTGGTAGTTCTCCCAGGGTAGATGGCAACCCAAAGGGTATGATAATGCATATTTTTGGTATTTAGTTTCAGTCCATGACTTTAGCACAAGTTATTTGTTTGAGACAGACTTTCTTTGAGAATGGCTATGTCATTTTAGGGTTCAATGACAGCTCCTAGCTTGCAGTCATCTGCAAACTTAGTCAGCCAGAGCTCTTTGGTATTGACTTTTACTCCAGAGAAGTAGAAGCCAAACAGGAGAGGTCCCAGTGTGTCTACCCTGCAGTGACTGCACTGATGACTGGTCTCTTTGACCTATTTTGATCTCCTGTATCTCATATTTCAGCAAGTTGGCAATCCAGGGGGTGGTATAAGGGTTTATTCCAGTTAATTTATCTTTTCTATTATGCCTGAGTGTGGGACTATATCAAAAGCTTTGGCCAGGTCAAGGTACGCATTGGGTACCATTTTACCATCATCCATTACTTTGGTGACCTTTTCAGGAAAGTCCACCAGGTTAAGTATGGATGACCTGTCACCAGGTTAAGTATGCATGACCTGACCTTGATGAATTGAAACTTAGCCAGGTCCAGTGCTTTGAGGTTCTCTGTGTCCTTATTGGTTAGTTCCATGATAATTTTTCCATGGCTTTGCATATGAGGCTGGCCATTCTTATGAGTCTGCAACTTTCTGTGTCTGGGTAAGCTCTTTCCTTATGCAGGGGAATGACTGTAGCTGTTGTCCATTCACTTAGAACAAAACCTCTAATGAAGCCAAGATTCAACAGTGCTGTTGGGTGGAAGGTGGCTAAACTATGCTTAATTTAAGATGCATCCAGGGATATGTCAGGACCCACTGATGCAGTCTTTTCAGCTTTTGATATTGCTTTTAGTTCTTGGTCTTGTGTGATAGCTGGATGTGAGATGGTTTCAGGTATATCTTGTTGAACAGCCAAAGTGGAGAGAGGGTGTAGTGTTTGAGCTGAATTTATCAGTCAGTAGGTTCACTATATCTTCAGCCTCAGTGTAGGTAACCTCATTCACAATCAGTTCAGCACATTGTTGCATTGTACTTCTGAGATTACCAGCATAACTGCAAAAAGCCTTGAGATTGTCTTTGGCTTGAGTAGCTGTTTTAGCCTCATACTTGGCATTGGTGAATTTTATTAAGCTCTTAAATTATTTGTTTATTACAATGATGAGGGCTCTATCATTCTGGGAATTACTGTTCTTACTTTTATTGTAAAGATTGTTGATATTATAGTTCAAACACTGGGGTTTATTTTTGAGGTTTGCCCTGCGCTTGTTCTTACAGGGTACTCCTGCATCTATACAGCTGTTTGCAGACTGGTATAGTGGTGGTGTACATTTCTGCATATTCAGTGGAGTCAGCTGGGTTTGGTGGGGATCTGGAAGCTTGCCAGGAGTAAGTAGTTTGTCTTAAAGAAATTTCTAGAACAAATATATTCCTTAAAACAAATATTACTTAATACCTTCCAAGATTATCGAATAAGCTTTGCCTTACAAGTCATTAACTTAAAAAACATAAAATATATACATACATATAAATATATATATATATATATATATATATATATATATATATATATATATATATATACACACACACACACACACACACATATATATATATATATATATATATATATATATATATATATATATATATATATATATATATAAAATTGATGATGGGTATATAATATATATATATATATATATATATATATATATATATGTATATATGTATATATGTATATATATATATATATATATATATATATATATATATATATAGTTATAGGGGTGCACTGGTAATTGTTGAATGTGTGTTTGATCTGTTTAGTTAACATTTATTTTGCATTTAGTTGCCTAAACAGACGGTTGACAGGTGTGTGAGACAGCACTATTCTTGCGGTTTGGGAATATGCTTTTTCCCTGATTTTGTGCAGTCTCAGATTAAGTATATATAATTAGCAGCATGGTTTGGGGGTGCAGGGGAGCTTGCCCCCTGCAAAAAACAATGTGTTTTGTTTGCTTTTTCTCTTTAAATATTGCATGCACTAAGGTTGTTTCTTGGGACAGGCATGATAGTGCATCATTGTTCGTATTTTTGACCTTATGTGGTCGATGTTTTTCAAATTGACATCTGGGTTTACTTCAGGTAATCCCATATATCTATATCTATCAATCTGTATATAAATACATATTTGTGTATGTATAGGCAGACAGACATGCATGTGCACACACACACACACACACACACACACACACACACACACACACACACACACACACACACACACACACACACACACACACACACACATACATACACACACACACACACATGCACAAAACACCTACAGGGTTATGGCAAACAAGCTTGTGGAAGGTAAGTGGTTTATAAGCTTGACAGTTAAACCTTGAGTGTGTGAGTGGGTAAGTGGGTAAGCTCCAGCCAAGCCAAAAAAACAAAACAAAAAAAAACAGAAGGTTTATGCACAGAGCATTAAATAATAGACCATAAAACCAAAATTATTACTTTAAAGTAGTATTGCTGTTATGACAGCTGTATGTATTTGCACTGTCATGTAACATCTAAAGCAAAACACGGGTCTATATTAAACCAGCAAATGCCTGTGCCCCCACACACCCCCTACTTAAATATACCAATTCCGGGATCGCACTACAGTGACGAAAATGGCAAAATAACAAAGGCAGCCAAGTGATTTCCCAGGGAAAGAATTATCTTATATGTCGTTTCGGTATTTTGCCATTTCGTGCTTTCAAGCTGGATCAAGATGCATTCGAAAGAATGCGTCTTTGATCATATAATAGGGAACCCAAAACACATACCGTGTTGTTTTTACATTATATATATATATATATATATATATATATATATATATATATATATAGATAGATGTAGATAAAGATATAGATATGGATATATAGATATATAAATATAGATATAGATAAATATGGGATTCATTAACACTTACACCAAGTGAACACTAAGTGTACACTGTTCTGAGTGAACAGACAACACAAGCATAACTCATACCTTCTTCCTCCTAATTTGTTTTCTTATTGATTTTCTTGCAGTCACATCAGTGAGCTGAAGCCTATCCCAGTACTGAATAGATTCAACGCAGGCAAGGAAACTAATCCAGAATGGGGTATCAACCTATCAAAGGATGCATATACATGAGCGCATGGATACACACATACACACACACACACACACACACACACACACACACACACACACACACACACACACACACACACACACACACACCTTTGTGCAATTTGGAGAAGAACCATTTCAATATATGGGAGGAAACTGTTGCACCCAGCAAGAGTCCATGTAAACAAAGTGATAACGTGCACACACTGCATACAAAGACCCAATGAGAATCAGATTGGAGAACTAAGTAGTGTGGAGTAGCAACATTAATCAGTGTGCCACTGTGCACCATTGTGTGTGTGTGTGTGTGTGTGTGTGTGTGTGTGTGTGTGTGTGTGTGTGTGTGTGTGTAATTGCATGGATTTGTGTGAATTATAAGTTTAAAGAACCACCTGAAGCACCATTTTGTGTGAAATACTTTTATTCAAATCCCACAGCAAAATCAAATTAATAGCCCAGTTGATGTATGGTTTAAATTGCAAACAAAACAGTACCCTTGGTTACTTTCTGTCAAATATTTATAGCCCCACACAGCCACGTAGCCCTCTTCTGGATACAGACTGCCTTTTAGAAGTCTGTAGATGTAAACTTCAAGCTCCAGCTCTGTATTCTAGGTGATTCCTCCAGGTATGCTCCACCAATGTGGTCTTTTAAGTAAGATCCTAATCAGTCTTCTGAACTTTCACATAGGGAACAAGCTTCCTGTCTTACTGTTGTAGGGTACCTCTTTTTGTGCATTAATTGGCTATTAGTTTCTTGTTAAGTGGCTAACAGATAATTTTCTTAACTAACATTGTATGACTGGCTAATTCTCAAGGCACATGAAAGGACACATATAACTTTTTCAGATTCAGCATGTTACTATTTCCCGTCCTTGAACTAAACCCGGACTTTTGTACTCATAATGATAGGCTGCATGATTTTAACAATCCATCAGCTTTTCTGTTGTCTAGGCTGAGTCTGTGGGTCACTGTATATTGAAAGGGTCTGAGGAATAGCACCGAATGGCACAACTTAGTATTGCCATTACTCTGCCAACTCATCCATTGAAATTGGGCACGATCAATAACCAAATTGAAGTGCATACCCAATAAGTAGGATATGAAGAAACAGAAGGCCCATTTTAGAGATAAACATTCTCCTTGTGTGGCAGAATACAGTAAACTCTCAGTTAACTAGAACTCAAGCAAATGGCACTCTCAAGCAACTGGTAAAAACAAATCGAAGAAATACAGTAACATTTTCATGTGTTGCACTTTCTGTTTTCCCCATGCAGAAACGTATCTTAACGTTTTTAGACTTTTTGAGCTTTAGAAAAGATGATGGGAATAAATTTCCTCACTCCCCGACCTGAAAACAAGTCAAACCAAAGAAGTAGTATAGGGTACAGTATTAGTCAGGCCTATTTTTAATAGTAACTCTCAAGCAACCAGAAACTACAGTTATCCGGCATCTACCAACCGCCATGGGTACTGGTTAACTGAGAGTTTACTGTATCTTCCTTCCACATATTTTAATTTTCTGCTGATATAGTACATAGGCTACTCCTCACCTTAACATTTCAGGCTATCACTGCTCTCAAATCTTAGTATATCAGGTATATTTTTATTAAAATCAGGATTCACTAACACAGATTCTGGACTTAGCATCCTTTTTAGTTCAGTGAATACTATAACTACCTAGTGAGACCTTGGTACCAGCCTTGCTTTTTGTAAGATCTGTCAAAGGATAGGCAGTAGTTACACAATTAGAAACTTTCTGTAGTATTAAGCTAGTCCAAGAAAAGCCTTCACCTGTGTTTTAGTGCAGTATAAAGGCCACTTTTTGTGGCCTTTATTTTTTCTGGCTGTGGTTATATCACCCCTCTTCCTATAAGGTATCCTAAGTACTTGGCTTCAACCATACACAGTTTATGCACTGTTAATACTAACTTTGTTCTGAGGAACTCCTGTAAGAGCTCCACTTATTTTATTTCCACCGTCTCTGTTTCTATATTAACAATTCTTGTAAATCTCTGTGAAGACCTCCATCTGGTGCTGATTCTTACTTCAGTGTTTCCTATCAGCACAGCTTTAGCTCCTGCAATAGCATCTTTTACATTATTAGCTTTCTGCTGCTCGGTCATTGGGTCAGGTTTCTAGTAACACGCAGGACTTGTTTTACTGTCTAACCACAATCATATTACAGCCCCTTTTGTAGCTGCTATGGTAACTACTTTGTCTTCATTTTGATTCTGTGCCTCTTTATTATGGTCTTGCTCATTCCTCCTTTTGTACTGAATGGGTATATCAAAATGTTTTACCTCTTTCTTTTTAAGTGTGTCCATCTTCCCATTTCTAACACACTCTAACCCTCCTCCCTCTGTTCCCTCTCTTTCTTTCGATCACTGAGCTTTCTTACTTCAAACTGCATCTCCTACCTTGCTCTTATACCTACTATACCCCCGTAGCTCTCCACCTCATATCCTCCACTGTAGACAATGTACAGTATAGTTTATACAGATTATAGAATAAAGGGTCATAATTACATGCTCTCCTACTCTGTAATCAGTCCTTACAACCAGAAGTCATTCTGTGCTTATCACTAACTGTCAGCCATACTTAAGGCTATAATCTTGTAAACAGTAGTACATAGCAGCCTAGTGCGTAGGATTTATCTGTTAATGTGTGAAACTAAAGTGCATTATTATTTTCTTTGTTCTTTGATAACAGTTTGTAACCACTGTCTTACTTGTGGAGCTTTTCTCCCTGGGCCTCTGCTGAAAAAGGGCACTAGCTCACTTGTAAAATCCCAGTCAACAAGTGTCAACTGCATAAATAAATATCAGCCCGATACTCTGTCCTTCCTTGCAGATATTCTACAATGTTTTCATTTGGAGAAAAAAAAGGTTTGTAATATGACATAATGATTTAAGTCAAGGCTTACAGCCACAAAATGTAAGTTTTCCTTGAACTATTCTACACGTGAGTGATATTCCTTTCTGTTACCATAAATTCATATTACATTCGATTTTTGTTTGTTACTAACGTTATGCTAAGATATCACGGGTCTCTTAAAGATAATCATGTCGCCAGTCTACTGGGGCACAAATCTTTTTCCCATCCAAAATATCATACATTTCACTACTATATAATACCAACTCATTTATTCAAGCTGTACTCTTCTCATACCCCACAACTTCATTTGTAGCATGCATATTAGTTTTCATATTTCATCTATCAGCATTATTTTTATTATTAGTGGAAGACAGTTTAGCAATGGCTCTTGACTCCCCCATAGTGACATTGTTAGGAAGCGTGATGAGACTAAAACTACCAACATAAAAATTTCAACAAAAAGCAAATTAAAGGTCATGCTGCTAAACACTAGGAGTTTAAATATGAAACCACACTCATTGCAAGCATTCTTAACCCTGGAAAATGCTGATATTTATACAGTCACAAAAACCTGGTTCAAACCTGAGGAGAGCACCCCAGCCTTACCTGGTTACTCATCCCATCATACATTCAGACCCCAAACTGTTGGCAGTAAAGCTAAAGGAGGTGGAGTCATAGCCGGCCTTAGGCATAGGCCAACTAGGCAGCCGCCTAGGGCACCAGTCTAGCAGGGGCGCTTTTCCAGTATTTATTTGATGTAGATAGACCAGGATGGGGGCACCAGGTAGTGTGGTGGGGGGTACCGTGGAGCCCTTTTGCCTAGGGCATCAGTTGACCTAGGGCCGCTCCTGGGTGGAGTTTCAATATATATTAAAGACATACACAACTCCAGGCTGTAAAAACAGTATGGTGCACAGGAAACACTCCAGGTGCAGTTAACCATTGACATGACCCTTATACAAATCATAGCTAGCTACTGACCCCCAAATCTGACTCAAGATGCCCAATCCACCTATCTGGACCTCTTTGAATCTATTAAGATTCAAGCCTTTACCCTGATCCTGGGTGACTTTAACTACCCAAACATAGACTGGAAGAACTACTCATGCCAGAACATAAATGCCCAGTGATTTCTCATTTTTGTCAATGCAAATGCTTTGGAATAGCTAGTCGATATCCCCAAAAGAGGTGATAATATCTTGGACTTGGTATTAACCAACATGGAGTAACCATTGCAGCATCCCTGCAGTATTATCCTCCCTGGTAAGATCCAAACATAAAGCTGCCACTTTCAAAGTCACCATCTCCCCCAACCCCCCTCTAGCTAGGGTCAAACAAAAAACTTCTCCAAAGCATTCTGAGGGAGGGTATAAACAGCTTCACAGCCCCTTCCCCCTCTCTGGGAACTGGCACCAGTATGCAAAACTATACCAAAGCACTATACAAGCATGTATATAGGTGCATGGAATCAGGAATACCTGACAGGACTAAATCATCCTCAGCAAGGAAGAGTAAACCTGTCTGGTGGATATCTGCAGTAAATAAACTCTATAACAAAAGGAAAACAATTGCTGTCCAGGACCAAGAAAGAGCAGGTGCCCAATTGGAAGCAATCTCTCCTTAGCCTGAGCAAGGAAGTAAGAGCTCTAGTGAAAGCCTCCAAAGCAAATTTCGAATCCAAATTGGCCACATCTACTAGAGACAATCATAAGGCCTTCTTCACATATGTCCACAATCTCAAAGGAAGCACCCAGATCTGTTCAGAACTGGTGGTCAAGGACACCACATATACAAATGCCATAGACATAGCAAAGTTGCTGGCTGACAGATTCAGCGAAAACATCACCCATCTGCCCCCCATCAGTAAATCAGGACATTTCCAGTACCTGGCCCCTTGCCCTTATATCTAGGCAAGAGGTCATCACTGCTCTCTTAAAGGCAAAAAATACAGCCTCCATGGGACTTGATAACATCCCAGGTTGCATCCTACGTGAACTCAGGCAGGAACTTGCAGCACCATTAGGCGGCATATTCAACCAAAACCTGAGAACCAGCTTTGTCCCAGCTGAGTGGAGGACAGCCGCTGTCATCCCTTTGCACAAAGGTGGTGCATCCACCGATCCGGGAAATTATGGACCCATCAGCCTAAGTAATCTGATCTGCAAGACCATGAAATGGATTATCATGGACCTCATTAACAAGGGCATTGGCAACCTCCAAACACTTGATCCCACACAGTTTGGCTTTGTCAAGAGGAGGTCATGTCTGTTACATTTGGTCAACTTCTTTGAGACAGTCATCAAAGCCATGGACAAGGGGAAGATGGTGGACACCGCCTACCTTGACCTGGCCAAAGCCTTTGACACTATTTCCCACTCGGGCATAATAGATAAACTCTCTCAACTAGGCATCAATCCGTATGTTACAAGATGGGTAGGTAACTGGCTCTCTGCTAGAACCACCTACTCAAAATAGGAGAAGCCACCTCAAGCAGTAGACCCGTAATGAGCGGCATACCCCAGGGTTCAGTTTTCGGGCCTCTTTTATTTGGGATATACTTTTCTGAGGTGCAGATCAAAACTAGTGGGCTATGGCTGACCAAGTTTACAGATGACTGCAAAATGGGTGCTGTCATCAATTCCCTACTGATGTGGACATCCTCCAAGATGACTGGCACCAGAAACATGGCCTCAAGGTGAATACCAAAAAATGCATCATCATCCCCTTTGGGGAGAGTGACGTCCCCACAAATGAACACATTAATAACAATGTCCTAAGCACGCAATCAGTTGTGAGGGATTTGGGCACCCAGGTTGATAGCAACCTGACTTTTGACCACCATGTTGCTTCCACTGTGTGGAAAGGTTTCTACATGATCCACCTCATAAGTAAGAGTATCTCATCCAGGGGCAAGGAGGTCATAACTTCCTTGTATTCTTCCCTTATAAGGCCCAATATTGAGTAAAACGCCCTGTCTGCATGTACCTTGCAAAGCATATGCAGCAGCTGGAGAGACCACAGTGGTTTCTCACCAGGAGAATCTAGGGCCTCAGAAATCTGCTATACACAGATAGGCTAAAAGCCCTATCCCTCTACTCAGTTTCATACAGACTCCTCAGAGGTGACCTCTATCTAGCATACAAGACTATCTCGGACCTCGCCTTGATGAGACTGCTGCATATCTGCAAGTCAAGCTCTGCTCGAGTAACCTGCATGCACAACTTCAACCTGGCCTGTGACATCAGTAGGACTTGGTGGGACAGATTTGTCTCAGAGGCTCCCCCATCTGTGGAATAGACTCCCCTTCCACATCAAGCAGACTCTCTCCTTACCCCTTTTTAAGTGCAACCTGGATAACTGGATGGGAAACAGAAAATACATCCCTAGGATTCTACTCGTGTCCCTTGCTGGACAGGGGCATCAGGTGCTGACTTGTCTGAACATGGGCTAAACTCTTGGCTAGACTTATAAGGGCCTCAAGACCGATAGGCTAGTAACTTCCTATGAATGTGACCCCTACCTCCATATTTGAAACAAGTTAACCCATTATTTCCTTCTTTTTGTTTCACAGAAGACAGCATATTTCTTATTGCAGCTTTAGACTTAGAAATAGACAGTTCCATTTTAAATACTATGTCATTAACTAATAACTGTTTTCCTAAAGCTAACACCTTTTACTAATAAGTGTTCTACTAAAATTACCAGCAGGTAAAAACAGTTACCAGCTCGTGAGTGTTCTTGGGAACTCATTTCCTTATATTACTAGGCAAAACTCATTTAAATCAGTCTACTGCTATAATTTCTAGCATTTTGTATTTAAGGTTTCCATCATATTTTAACTATAGCTTTAAATTTGTTTTGAGTCATGCATCTGGACTCATCAGTTTGTCAGCATAAAAAAGTTGTAATAAAATGTTGTGGCTTGTCCTTTTGAAGTTATCCCAGCCCCCAGCCAAAAATTATTTCCAAAGTTTTTTATAGTCTGTGTAATTAGTTTTCTTCATGTATGTTTTTAATGTCTCGGTTGTCAGCTGGGATGAAATAATTTTCACTCATTCTGATCTGTCCAGCTTCTCTTGGGTGGTGTATCATTCAAAAACAACCAGGTAGGACTCCAAGTCCCCTTTGTGTCCACAAGGATTTTTAGCTGTTCTTCCATGGTTTGGATTACCATGAAGCATGCCAGGAGCTAGCTCCTCCACATGGAAATGCTAGCAACTTCACAGGGAAATGTAAGTCTCAATAGGTTATGCATTTGGCAGCAGAGACATTGTAAGGAACAGTAAACTGGCAGGTCCCTGGGTCCCCCCACGCATACACACACACACACACACACACACACACACACACACACACACACACACACACACACACACACACACACACACACACACACACACACACACACACACACACACACACACACACACACACACACACACACACACACACACACACACACACACACACACACTCCTGGAGTGTTAGTCTGAAAAGACACTGCAGGCATAAGTCTGTAAAACATGGGATGGTTATTAATCCTAAAGGAAATGAAAGCAGACCAAATTGGCTTCATAAAAGCTACTCACAATATTTACTATTCTATCCCAAGTGGTGCAGCGGTAGCGTTGTTGCCTCACAGCAAGAGGTTCCCCCATTCGATTCTCGGCTGGAGTACGGGGAATGCCTTCTGTGTGGAGTCTGCATGTCCTCTCCGTGGTTGGGTGGGCGTTCAAAAGACATGCGTAAATGGGCATGCCTTTGTTGAAGGTTGAACGTCGAGCTGGCACCTCGGCGTTCGTCAAAATCTACTGCCAATCATTAGCAGACCGGAGTTCCGCTGTGGCGACCCCTAACCAGGAAAAGCCGAAAGACAACAACAACTCACAGTACCTTGCAAGCAAGTTTTCAAGTCACAGTAAGGTGTCTAGTAATGTTATGTTACATTGTCTCAGTCTCTCATATCCCTTTTAATAAGTGGTTTGTATGTAATATTCTGCAGCTGCAGACCTCAGCCAGGCATCAGTTCCATCTCCTCATCAAAGGTTACTCCACAAGGTGAAAGCCTCAAAACTCCCCAAATGGGCTAATGAATTCCATAACTCCTGGCTATTTGATAAGCTTTTGCTTTTACTATACTGAACCTCTAACTGAGGAACTGACTTCCTGAATTCATGTTTTTTTTTTTTTTTAACTGCAACCTATTATACAAGGAGTAGTTGGCAATCAGCAAGCTAATGCATTACATTTCCTGATTAAAGTGTTGTGAGAATTTCCCATACCCCATTCCATTTGCACACTTTTAAAGGCTTATTCCACATTTTCCTATACCCAGCATGTTGTGTGCGTGTGTGTGTGTGTGTGTGTGTGTGTGTGTGTGTGTGTGTGTGTGTGTGTGTGTGTGTGTGTGTGTGTGTGTGTGTGTGTGTGTGTGTGTGTGTGTGTCTGTGTGTGTGTGTGTGTGTGTGTGTGTGTGTGTGTGTGTGTGTGTGTGTGTGTGTGTGTGTGTGTGTAACATCTCATATTGGCCTAAATCCGTATCTAAGGGAGGCATGCTGAGGTCTGAAGAGATATCCTTGGTGGAATCCACATGTGAAGGACGTTTGTGACAGTACTAGTTAATCTTCGCCACATGTAGAATTCCTTAGGGAGAAGTAGAAAGATTACTAGATAAGATTAAAAAAGAATGACTGTATGAGGCACAGCTTTCAGATCACATGCTGAAGGATATGACAGACTAAGCAAAAAAGGGCTGTGGACCTTCAAAGAGAGAGGGAACCACTGCTTTGGGACACAGTATTGTTATAAAAAATGCGTTTTGTAAATCACCTTTGGTCTTAGCACATGATATATCTTACTCAGGCCATTTGGGAGTAACAAATACAAAAACCAAGGCTTATGCAGCGTGCTTATTAACATGCTATTGTAAAAGATACAATGGGATGTTGCAGAATTTATGAATTTATGAGCAGTGCCAAAAATTAGATAAGGCTATGGACAACGCCATGGTATCCTTGGTGCCTTTACTTGCCACTGAGGACCTATTTTGGAGGACAGATTTAGAGACTGTGCGAATATAGAGTATCCCAAATGCTCTGAGTTATAACCCAATAGTAGTGCATTATGCTCCTACATACCCTGAAGCTGTGACTTTATTTTCTTTTAAAAGTGAAAAGTATGTGACACTTTATTGGAAATCTTTACAGTGAACCTTTGGCTTTACCTCATTTGTCTTGTTCCTGGGCTTATAATGCCTGATTTCAGAATGCTAGCATTTATTGTAGCAGTTTCCTTGTTGGGTGATGACGCTCTGCAGTTACTTGGTGTTCCGAAGCTGAATGATTTTCTATTCCCAGCTTGCCCTAAGGCATATGTTGTGAATATCCTCTGTCGTGAAGAAACATAATTTGAAGATGTAGATTATACTTATTTTTCTTATATTGCTGTTGTTTGTAATGTTAGACTGGGTTTTATTTGATGCAGCATTTGCGTGACGTATTTTTCATACAGCACACATTGTTTGTAATTTTAGACTGGTTTTTATTTGATGCAGCGTTTGCGTGACTTATTTTTCATACAACACTGTTGTTTGTTAGACGTTTTGTTTGATGCTGCATTTGCATTTTAGGGTTCCTAGAATCAACACAAGCTCTGTGTTTGCCTTATCTAAGTAACCTTTCAGTTTATACAGTACAGGACTGTTATCCTAAATCATAGGGACTGTCACAATGTGCATGAAAATGTTATTTTTATAATACATGTATTCAGTTCTTGTAAGTCATTTACCATGCAAAATTAGGCAATCATGGTGCCTTAAACAGTATGTTGTTTTAAGTGCTGTTTACCAGTCAGAAAGATTGAATTTAGATGGGTCATTGAGTTGCTAGATTTTGATTTGAACAGACAGTTATAGAAGGTAACAATAATGCAACAGATGAACTGAAGATGCAATGACTAAAAAGAAAATGCCATCATTAAACTGTTACCAAACCACATCCCAAAGTCAAGTAAATAACATGGGCTGTATTAACTGGTCAAGACCATAAGATCAAAGTTTTGAAACGTTGACCCACTTAAATTGGAGGGGGTGGTGTAATGGTTACAGCATTTGCCTCGCAGACACAAGGTGCAGAGTTTGATTCTCACAGCGGGTAATTGGCTAGGCTTAAAATGGCCCACAAAGGCAGTTAGCCTAGTACCAACCTATGAACCTAAATGGAGAAACACTACCACTGCAGAACTGGCTCTGATGGTCCTAGGCCATAAAGACTCCCAATATACCACGAAGAAAAGTCAAATAAAAACTTCTTTTATTAGTAGTACAAAAGAAATAAGCGCTTTCATCCTGCTTAACAGGACTTCATCAGATTCTACGTGGGGGGTGCAGGGGGGGCTTGCCCCCCTGCCTAAACCCTTTCTACATGTTTGTTTGTTTGTTTGTTTTTTTATACTTTTTTACTATTTCGAATGTTCAAGTGTTCGATCTGTAAAGGCTGATCTTTACAGATTTGAACATTTAAGCGTTTGTTCTAGTAATATAGACCCTATATATATATATATATATATATATATATATATATATATATATATATATATTTAGACACACACACACACACACACACACACACACACACACATGAATGTGCTCATGATTCATAAGATTTTGCTTTTTTATTTATGCATTTATTTAGTAGCTGCATAAGCATGAGAATGACAATGAAGTTGTAAAATTGGGCCAAAAGACATTACATGAACAAACTGCATACAGTATAGAGTAGCATGCAATACAGTGCATATAATATACCAGCAGGTGCACTATGCTTAATACAAAATGTTAGCATCAAGTAAGGGAATAAAATGTTAGTCATGTTATATAAGACAAATAGGAGCATGTTAGTATACAATATTCATTGCTAGTTAACTTTACTTACTTATTTAATTATTTTTGTTTAACTGTGTCAGCCCTATTTGGCTAAACCCATTTACATTGGGATATGGGGAGGAAAGCTACTAGAGAAATAAAACCATGAAAATTTACATTGTTAATAGCAATAAATGTATGTGTAAATGTAGTGGGTCATTACACTTTGAAAGACAATTCAAAGTATCATCTTCTACTTCAAATTGTTGTTTCACTTTTAAAGTATGGCCAAAAACAAAACAAATAAAATCATGAAAGAAGTATGTAAACAAACCAACCAGAAACAGTGCTACGTAAGTATATGATAGGTGGAAAAGCACTACAAATATATCAAAGAAATCTTTTCTTAATAAATACAATTGTGTATATACAGTTAATACTGAGGACAGCATGGTGCTAAAACACAATCGGTTAAAACTTGAACGTTTTCATATTCCATTGTGTAGAGCTAAATAAATATATATATAATTTTTGTTTATGCAGTAATATAGTTTAGGGCTACAAATATTCCACCAGCATCAAATGAGCAGATGTTTATCAAGTTTATTTTTAAGTACCAGGCTACATAAATTAAAAAATTGATTCACTATGAAGAATCGCATCTCATTTACTGAATATAGGATTATTCCAGCTGAAAGCATCTAAGACCTTGGGAGGTTACTAGTCAAAGCAGTAACATTCCCAAAGTCATAAAAACTTAATGTGTGTGTGTGTGTGTGTGTGTGTGTGTGTGTGTGTGTGTGTGTGTGTGTGTGTGTGTGTGTGTGTATGTATATATATGTATGTATAAAAGTTAATGTGTATATATATATATATATATATATATATATATATATATATATATATATATATATACATATATACATATGTATATATATATATATATATATATATATATATATATATATATATATATATACACATATATATGGGTCTACTTCATTTGACTGAAATTCATTTGACTGACACCAAAACACTGACAGTTCAAAAGACTGAAAACTCATTTGACTGAAACTCATAACACTGACACATTAAACTAAAAGGTATATGCCCTTTTCCCCACTGTTGTGCGATCCTGGAGTTAGTATATATCATTGGGGGGGTGTGGGGGGCACAACCCCCTACATTGGGGGCACATAGTTTAGGTAAATATTGTTTTCTGCAAAGAGTTATTCATTGCAGTTATAAATATCCATGTGTATGGTTTAATATGTATAAAGTATGTGGGGGAGTTTGCCCCCACACCCCCCTAACTATATATACTAACTCCAGGATTGCACTACGGTGGGGAAAAGGGCATATACCTTTTACTTTAATGTGTCACTGTTATGAGTTTCAGTCAAATGAGTTTTCAGTCTTTTGAACTGTCAGTGTTTTGGTCTCAGTCAAATGAATTGCAGTCAAATGAAATTTAGGTCATATGAAGTAGGCCTATACACACGCATATATATATATATATATATATATATATATATATATATATATATATATATATATATATATATATGTGTGTGTGTGTGTGTGTGTGTATATGTATGTATGTATGTGTATACATGCACACACACGCACACATACACACACACACATACATCTACACAAACTCACACACACATGCACACACATCTCTTGCATCTGCTTGGAGAAGAGATAAAAAGGGAGGAAAACAGAGCACTCAGTTTTCACTCTTTTCCAGAGCTGGCTACTGTGACAGGATATCAGTGACCTTTTAGGTCTGACTTCTGATGACAAACAGTATTACTCCCTGAAAAACACAAAGCCTGTTGATGAAATTATCATATTGATTCAATGAATCCTGAATGAAAAAATGGGGTAAAGGGAGAGATTAGTTTTGAAGACTCCTCTTTTCACTTTCCCATTAGTAATGTTATTTTCCATCAGCATTGGCTGATCAAAACCAGAGGCTTTAAAAAAAAACAAAAAAAAACAAAACAAAACACAGCTAAAAGTTTTAGCCAGTATTAAATAAGATTGAAATACTACTTAAGTTAGGTAGAATACCACATTTAATATTGCCTGAACTCTGGCCTACAGTATATCAAAGCAATCATATGTTACATTACCTAGCAAATTTTATATCTTATTGTTCCATAGGAAGCTTTGGTGATCATAGCAGATTATATGTTTAACCAACACCCACTGGAGCACAGTAAAACAAGTTGGATTCTTAGCAAAATCCACAGCATTAATATACTCTAAACTGGATTAAAGTATTTGTAAAACTATCTGGCACAAGGTTTGCGAGACAGGTCGTTGAATATGCCAGGATGACATTTGATGCAACAGATGGGAAGAGGTCATTCCATAGGTATGGGACAATGCATGAGAGTATTCAGTAACTCTGATTAGTCCTAGGTTTGGAGAACTTCATAATGTCAGCAACTTGTTTCACGCAGAGTGGATTGAAAGAAATTATCTTTTTATCTAGACAGCAGATATCCTCAGAGGAGGCATAATCGTTAAGATCTTCACCTAACAGATGAGAGGTAGAGGGTTTGACTCTGACCTCTGGTTATTGGCTAGACATGTAATAGTCTACAAACGGACTGCTTAGTATTTATTTGATGCACTGATAGTCTAGTTCAAGACCTTTCAGAAATGTTGATATTTCTCTACTATGCTTTTTAAGAGTCTCAGTTTCACTGGCAGACTTGTAAAGATATATTTTAGCCAATAACAATAAGTTACACAAGATGATAAAGGTAAGCCTGGGCTCTAGAAACTGATTTTTTATCTGAAATTGTTATTAAATGTGTGTTGAAGCTTTCAATTAAATGCACATGTATCTGTGAAATATAAGTTCTATCCAGTTCAGACCAGTTATTGCACCTTGAGGAATCATATGTAAATTCTATCCGACTTCCTACTACTGAATTCATGTCTTCCATTTCAAATATTTTCATAAATTTCTGCCTTCTAGATCTCCCAATACATCCTCACTATTGCAAATCAAGTTCCAGTCCCCACATTTAACTAATACTCTCTGCTGCTAATTATTCCTCCCCAACTTTTCTTAATCTCCATAGTAGTAGTTTCTGGTGGAATATAAATACATGCCAACTTAATCCTCCTCCCTTGCCAATAGACCCTCACTACAAGTCTACCATTGTTGTCTTTTTTTTTTTCTCTTCTGTCACTATTGCAGCTCCTTGCCTACTGGGTAACCTTGAGTAAGTTATTCAACTATACAGTACTTTGAGGTAATTGGGAATTTAGTCTAGGCTTTTTAATGATCTCCTGGACTGCGTGCCTAGTGACTGACTGTGAGTCCATGAACCTATGAACCTTTCACCAACAACAACCATTACTCTCAAAGTATTGGCCTAATGGCAGCTGCAACTCGCTTCCTACCATTTGAAATATTCCATGTGAGAATGCTACAGTGGACCCTTCATATGCAAAGGTCTCAGCTGAAGGATCCCATGGATCAAACCATCCAGTTATCCAAGAAATGGAAAAAGACAGAGGCAGTATTTTATTAATCCAGGAAACACCATTTGGCATTTTACTATTGAGTAAAAATCACTCATCTTTTTGAAAAGAAAGAAAACTGGAGATACTTTCCCCTTGAATATCATAGTGCAACACACTCATCCTTATTAATATTAATGATAAATGCATTCAAACTATAGTGCCTTACTGCTGCTTACATCATCTGTCAAATCCATTGCAAACTAATTACATTAGCACTACTGAAAGATTTATTTGAAGATGCTGCTGCAATTCTGTTACGCTGGTATGTATGTACTACATCCAATAACTATTCAAGATCATACACCAATAAAAAGTAAAATAAAAATGCAGGATAATAAAGTAAAAATGAGACATTGGTGCTTTTCCACCTACTTGTTAAAAAGAGAGAAATTTAAGGAATGGGTATTGGAAATTATTCTAGGGTTATTAGGGAAGATAGAGATTTCTTCAGATGTTATAGCTAGTGATTGTGATGCAATGAAAATAGAGTGTACAACTATGATAGAAATAAAAGAGAAAGAGATGTAGTTAAGAAGTAATCAGAATTATTAAGAGGGGCTGACAAAAGTAAGAGAATCTTACAGAATGATAGAAGCACAACTGCAAAGTACTAAAGAAGAAATTGAGGAGTATTTGAATAATATGCAGGGATTTAGAAAGTTCCTCTTAAGCAATTATTTTTAATAACAGCTCCAGTGCACAAAAACTTTTAATACAATGACTTAGGCAATAGAAAATAAATAGGGGTTGTCATATGTGTATTGAGGGAGATCTTGTTTAAAAGGCGTTTGCTTAGAAGGAAACAAAAAAAAGAAAGAAAGGAAAAAGTTCACAACAAATAACAAGGAAGAAAAATAACTTGATTAATAACTGTAAAGGAAAGAGAATACGTATTAAAAAGGACACTGTTTTGTTATGCAACACACAGTTTACAGGAAATTATATTTTTATATCAGAAAACCTTCAGTCTACAGAAAAAGGCATCATCTTTCCAACAGAGGAGGTAGAAAAAAGAGGCAAGGGGCAGGTGAAAAGGAATAAATCAAAACTGAACATGGAAAGATTGAAGAACATTACTGCAAGAAAAAGAGGAGAAAGACAGATGTTGACTACATTACTCAAGCTGTGGATTTACAACACCAGCTAGATGATAATTTAATACACATGAAAACAGTAGGATTAATAAGACTAATAGTGATGAAGATCTATCCTTTGTAACAATTGATAGAGCAGATATTACTGTATTAGAAGCTGGAGATTCATCAGAGCTGGCCAGCAAAGATATTATTGTAATTGGAGATTCAATTATTAGAGGAACTGATATGTATATTTGCAGAGATGGTAATGAACATCAAATAGTGTTATGCTTGCCAGGAGCAAAAACAGAAGATGTGAGACAAGCCTTGGAACTCCTTAATGTAAGGAAGTATGGATCTGTTTTTATTCATGTTAGTACAAATGATGTCACCCACAAGGATTCTCTGGCTGTTAGTAGGGAACTGACAGCCCTCTTAGATAGTATTGCTTGTACTGGTGTTAGGATGTATTTTTCACAAATCATCTATAGAAAGGATAGTCAGGTCACTATAAATGAAAAGATTTTTGGGGTAAGTACCAACATGGAAAAAAATGTCCTGTTTTAAAAAATGGAAATGTGTACAGCATCCAAGCATTATTTTGGGCACACATGTTCAGACAAGATGGTGTGCATTTGTTTAGATCATGGAAGAGAATTTTTGCAGCAGATATTTTGCAATATTTGACAAACACTAGGCAGGATGTTTGCCATGTCGAAAATTTAACAGCTCACAGATAGCAACATTTGATGCCTCTCTGATGGTTGTTAATGCTTAGGAGGATTAATAATAATTTTTTATTGGAAAATTTGCTACATTCACACAAGATTGATGTTGTTATTGTTGTCATTGTTAAAGAACAGTGACTGAAAACCAGTTCTGTCAGGGTATAAATGTTTTTACTGTACAGACATTCTATTAAAAATCAGGTGGAGGTGTTATGATGGAGATTAAAGATAGCTATGAGACCTGCGATTATTACATGTTCAGTGATAACACCAACACTGTAGACTGTGTAACTGTGACAATAAAGACAACCCTGGAACATATAACAATTGTTGGAGTTTATAGACCACCAAAGTCAAGTGCAGATGACCTGGAAGAATTCATACATTTCTTACATGAAACACAGGAGGGAAGAATAATATTAGCTGGTGACTTAACTTTGCCAGAAACAGACTGGAATAATATTGATTCTACAATATTAGTAAGGAAATTATTCACAGTGTATATTCAGGAACAACAGTTGCTTCAGACTAAAAAAAAACTACCAGGGAATGGAACATACTAGACATTGTTTGTGTTCCTAAAGAAATTACTGTAACTTCAAGTCAAGTTTTACTACCATTGATCAGTGACCATGGGGTTATAAAGGTTAATTTGTTGCTGGATAATTCTGCCAAACTGAAATCTAAGCCAATGCACAGAAAGTTAATTACAGATTATATGGAAGCAAAACAGTCACTATGTAAAACTAAATGGAGTGAGGTGTTCATTGGAAAAACTGCAAATGGAATGTGAAAAGTTTTGAAAGACAAATTGAGTGCAAAAAATAAAAAAATGTTTAACATCAGGATCTAGGCATATATCAGGTGGATATATTTCCATAAGAACAAGATATCTGATTAAGATGAGAGACAAAAAATATAAGAAATGGAAAAGAGGTTGAACTACAACTTTGAAAACTGAAATAAACAAGCTGGACAAACAGATTAAGCATAATGTGAAACAAGATCAAGAAAAATTTGAAGAAAATGTATATGAAGATATTGAGCATAATAGGAAACCTTTTTCTAGATACATAACATGTGGAAGGATTAAAGACACACACATTGACAAACTGTGTAGATTCTAAAATTTATTCTCAGACACAACAGATTATAGATATATTTACAAAATTTTATGAAAAACAGTTTGGCTGCACAAAAGGAGTGGTAAGTTGTCCTAGTGACATCTAGGTAATCCCAGATACTAGAATCAAATTAGATTATATTGAAAAAGAACTGTGCAAACTGGATCCAAACAAAGCACAGGGAGGAGATGGAATTAGTAGCAATGACCTGAAAACACTTCAGCAAGAACTTACAGTACCATTATATCTATTATTCACTAGGTCATATAAATATGGGGAGACTCCTCAAGATTAGAGACATACACTTATTAAACCTGCTTTTAAGGGAAAGGGGAGTAGGACAAACCCAGAATCATACAGACCCTTAAGTCTATTTTCATGTTGTGGAAAATAATGGAGAAGGTAATACTGGATAAGTTATTGTCAGAAATTGATAGGTTGGGACTTGAAACCAATATCAGCATGCATATGTTGAAAACAGATCTATTACCACCTGTAATGTGATGTTCTATAACAATATAATAACAGCTATGAATGAAAAATTATGCTATAATGTAATTTATATATATTTGACTTCAGCATTTGACAGGATCATACACATAACACCGATCAATAAATTAGTACAACTAGGTATTGATGTGGTCTTGATAAGATGGATAGCTGCATGGCTTACAAATAGGACATGGCAAGTATCACACACCAGCTGGACAGGTGAAATCCTGATTACAGTCAAGGTGTCCCACAGGACTCTGTCTTAGGCCCTTACTTGTTTAGATTGTATCTTTCAGACCTACCTTTTTCATCTGAGGTGTTCTACAGTCTATATGCAGACAACCTGAAATTGGGTAAACTGATTACATGTGCTACAGATAAGGCATGTCTGCAAAATAACTTGAGTAAATTGACCATTTGGGCACAGGAGAATAATATGCTGATAAATACATCAAAAACTAAGTATATGAGATTTGGTAGGCATAAATTGAAAGGTGAATATTTAATACAGCATAAGTGATTGCCACTGTAGACTCATTTAAGGACCTGGGTATATGGGTAGATTCAGCTATGAGTTTTTCTAATCATATCAACCAATTGGTTAATGATAGTTATAGAACTGCAGGTTGTATAAAACGATTTATGAAGACTAGGAAATCAAAAAATAATGTCATTGTTTGTTAGTTACATTAGTGCCAAACTTGAGTATGGAATATGGAAACCTTATAAGAAAACAAGCATGAGTTAACTGGAAAGAGTACAATGGAAATATACCAAGGGTATCCATGGATGTGAAAATTTAAGTTCTTATGAAGGACTAAAATATCTGAACTTGTACAGTGTTTCTTACAGATATCTAAGAGGGGATCTTATTTAGGTATATAAGGCATTTAGGGACAACTACCTCTGGGAATGTGTGGGGTTAACAAAAAGTACTAGAGAATCATCAGACAATCTATGTAGAAGATTCTATAGGAATGAGAAGTGTACTGATTGGTTCTCTGGCAGAGCAGTTGATGCATGGAACAGACTTCCTAATTACATTAAAGCAAGTACTAGTTTAGATATTTTTAAGAACAGCCAGAAGACTTTTTATGGGAACAAGTGTTTTGGTATATTGGCAAGCTAGAACGGCATTAATGCTGTGCTTGAAATATTTGTATGTATGTATGTATCTTATACCTGAACATACTCGCAACTGATCAGACCACAAAGCTTCCTCACAAGAAAAATTGAAGGTCTTTAGCATCTGTCCTATGTGCATCTTCTGAAATCACTGTCACTTTATACCGTTTCATACAGACTCCTCAGAGGTGATCTCTGCCTTACATATAAGGCAATTTCTCACCCTGCTTTATAGGAAATGCTGCATAACTGCAAGTCAAATGGTACACAGGTTACTCATTCTAATGACCTGAACCTAGTATGTGAGATTAATAGAACCTGCTAGAGGGACAGATTTGTCTCCCAGAGGTTACCACACCTTTGGAACAGATTCCCACTTCATGTCAAAAGAGCACCTCACTGGCTCTTTTCAAACGCAATCTGGATGACTGGATGGGTAATTGTAAATTCACCTTGTGGGTTTCACCTTTGTCTCTCTTGGATAGGGGCATTAGGTGCTGATCATGGAATGAGGGGTAGAACTTGGCTAGGCTTGTAAGAGCCCTAGGGCCATTAGCCTATTAACTTACTATGATCCTATGAACCTATGATTCTATATACTCAGCTCAAAACACCTATAGGCTCCTTGGTTCATAGGTACTTACTAGGCTATTGATCTGTGCAGATCTTAAGAAGCCTAGCCTTATATTCTTATAGTAATTTTTTTTAGCCCTTGTACTTTGCATATGAATAATCCAGATATGGTTCAAACAAGGATATCTTGAGACACAAACATTATTCCCCATCCATGATAGACAGTCATGCTAAAATGGAGGTGAATTTGCAGTAAACCATCAATTCATCAAAGTACATTTGAAGTGAGTAAGAGAAGTACTTTGCTTTATATGGAGTGGAAGATGATTCCATAAAAATGGTATTATCTGTGATATACTTATAACCTCCAAGTCACAGTAAACAGGATATGCAAATTTACATCCTTAAGAGGATCTAGAGAGCATCACTGCTACTTACTGTAAAATGCAAACTGGCTGCCAATAATTGCCAGGGCAACTGCTTAACTGCCCAACATACAAATTATTAAACTGTTCCTACTGTCCACCACAAGCACACAAACTCCATCACAGACACACCAATTATTCTCTTTGCTTCAACTACGAAAATGCAGTTATTACTGTCAAGGTCATACTTCTCCAAAGCATTAGGTAAAAATGTTTTCTTAAAGCTTGCATCCATACCTTGGAAGTCATTACCTCAAAATATTAGACAAATCCAGAAATTAACAACATTTAAAGAACAACTAACTAAATTTCTAAATAGTGACTACATTCTTTTGACAATGGTTAAAAACTGATATCAAGCAAGTATCATGCAGGAATCACATATGGTAAACTGCATGATTTATCATACCAGACCCTAACTTACTTCTAGACTGTACAAATTTCATCTTCATTACCAGGATATGATGCTATTATTTCTAAAATGTTAGTATAATTGTTTTCTCATTTGCACTTCTGCATCTATTGATAGCAATTATGTTTTTATCTGTATATGTTTACCAGTGTATTCTGTCATTATTGTGATTTCTAACAAAAAAATTCTTGAAATCTGTAACTGGCACATTTCTCCTGAGTCATGGCTGAAAATGGTCTGTAGAATGGCCTACCAAACTGGTTGACAAAGCAGGTAAAGAAATAAATGAATACACTGAGTAAACCAATATTTTTGCATCCTTTTTGCATGTTTCTTTTACTTTCCTTCATACAAATGCACTATTCTTCCTTCAAAGTCTCTAAATCAGGCAGCTGTTTAACTATACTATAGGTACTAGTTAATAGTCACTACCTTTCCTTCTTTTATAATACTCGTTTTTGTCTTATATGCTGCATATTCACTTTTTCTATTTACCTCAAAATATCTGTATTCTTCTCACTAGCAGATTTTATACTACTAATTACTCAATTTTTTTTTGTTTTCATGTAAACCTTAAGGCACAAATGCCTTTTTCATGGCAACCCAAGAGCACCGTCTCATTAAGCGACTTGCTCAGTCTCAGACAATTGGCAAATGGAGACTTAGAAACTCAAACCAAGACTACAAATAAAGCTCATCTACTTAATCCCGTGAGCTAAGCTGCCAGACAGGGAATGATGATGCCAGATGAGCGACAAGGTCGTGATTCCTCATTGCTTTTCTATGCTTCTCTCCCTGGATAATCTAAATGCTTGCTAATGAAGCACATATGGTGTCAGTTGCTGCTTTAGTTCTCAAGCAGACAGATGCAGACTTTCATACCACTAAAGGCTTACATCCCGCTCACTGGATGTCCTGTCCCAAGTGAAACCAGAAGTCTGAGCAGCTACATTCGGTCTATATCCTATTATAAGGGACATAAAGTAACAATATTTGTAGAAAATGGAACAAAAAAAATGCCACGTTGGCTTTCAAGATCATTACAAAATATTATGTCAGAATTCTTCTGTAAACTATTTTCACATTGTATACCATGCACCAAAGTGAACAGGTATACCTGGTGTTAGAGATATATCTTCTAAGCATGCTAAGCCAAAGACAAATAATACTATATAGGTTTCTAACATTCGTGAAGAAAAGGTCAGTGGAGATCTATTGTAAATCCACACCTTTTAAACCAGTAAATCTTCCTTAAGATGTATTGAATGTGCTGTGCACACCGAGCAATCATTTTGCCCTTAGCAAACAAAAATTGTGATTTTTGCTATAGACAAATATCCTCCTAAGAATAAAAACATTCAAGCAAAGAAGCTAAAGTTCAGAACTGTGCAGCATCACTTCCAGTTCAAAATCCTTTGATTAAATCAAGCCTAGTCTCCCAGAAAATTCATCAGAGCTAGGATTAAAATTTCCCTGTGCCCTGCAGATAAGGTGTGGTGCAGATCAGAATTATTATTCAAAGCTGACAGTTGTAAAATTCAAAAACATACAGTCCATTTCTCAACTGTGTATCTGCCTGCCTCAAACTGAGTGCTAGGAAGGAACAGAACACAGCAAAGCTAACTTCTGTGCCATTCATTTGAAGAGTACACTTACAGAAACCACAAGAACAAAATGCACACTCATCAGCATAATGCAGGAGAAAATGTACAGCAGCACTACATACCTTACAAATGCATCGGGTACAAAATGAGCAGAAAGAGAGAGAGACAGCACAAAGGAGATAATGTAAAGCATGGATCACTGTTCCCCTACAACACAATAGCATGCAAAACACTTGAAGGGGATTGTAGTTTGATAGATGTAGGATACCACAGTTTGACAGCGCATACTAGTTTAAAAAGCACTTTGCACCCTATATATCAGTAATGCACAAGGATCTTAGCTGGGGTAGCAGTGCAATATAGGGCACACCACATATTATCACTGTATTCCTTATGCATGAACAGTGATCAGAAAACACAATGAGTGAATGTCTAAAACTTGAGGTGAGGTGCAATGCTTTACAATACTGTGTGCCTTATACGGTAAATTTACACAATTTCAAGGGGTTCAGTAGAAGGGGACATAGGAAGTGTAATTTATGTGTGTGGCTCTAAGGGCTTTGAAATCATTAGCCTGTATCACAGTTTAGATTGTGCAACATGTGTTCTGTGGAACATGTGATCTGGTATTGTGTTTCTACTGTAGAATCTGAAATGCATACTGATGAAGCTAGGTGTAGGTCGTCTGTGTCTTACTCTATACTTAGCCCATCCTGAATGTCAATTGTCAAATTTCAGAAGTAATTCAAAATAAGGCATTTTGTCTATGAAAAGTGTCTCACCTGCAGCCAGCTGCAAACCTTTGCTGTCAAGGTAATTTATTGGAGAACTGGAAACTGTAACTATAGAAATTATAAAGAAGAAGCCCTAAAAGCTTAGAATACATTTATTTTTTGAGAGAGAGTTATTGTGAAGATACTAAAATTTCAAAGTTACTCTGACATAAGAAATTATCTGACATATATTCATGTTTGTTCTTCATAAACATAACATAGTCCCCCAGAATCCATTGCTGCTTATGTTACTGAATTAGGAGACTGTG
Organism: Protopterus annectens; assembly: GCF_019279795.1. NCBI lineage: Eukaryota > Metazoa > Chordata > Ceratodontiformes > Protopteridae > Protopterus > Protopterus annectens. Next base: position 1,014,197,107 of record NC_056747.1, on the reverse strand, counting down.
CCAAAAACTGCAAACTCAGTAACTAACATGGCTCACTACTTTGAGACAGAATTGCATGATATGTGAAATAATTAATAAGGGACAGATTACTGAGAGAATAATTTTTAAGGTATGGTAAAGTGACTGATATCTGCAGAGAGTTAGAGAGGAAATTACTTTATCATAGTTGAAACAGCTCACTAAGGAGTTCATTGTGTTGAGTGGTTTGTGAGATGTAATGACTGAACAGAAGTAAAAACACAATAAAATGAGAGATGAAAGTCATGACAAGCATAAAATATGCATCGTGTAGAAGTTTTGCATAAAGTTTAGTTATATAAATGATAAAAATAAATGTCCTGTGATAACAAAAATGTTGAAAAAGAAATCACTTTGCTAAACTGTCAGCAAAGAAATTAATTTTAAAAATCAGTTGTTGTGGGTACAATTCATGTTGAGAGTATACACATAATATACTGTGTACAATATAAATGTGCAAAACAACTGTGGCTAGAAAATGAGGTGGAAATTTGACAAAAAAGCTTAATGTTAATAATTTGAAGTGTGTTGTTTAGACTAGTTACTGATATAGAGTATTCAAAAAATCTGAGCATTAGGTCTGAAAAAGATTAATCTGCAATAGTCAATGTGTAAATGCTTACTTATTCTGGTCATCATATCAAATCTAAATGTCAGAAAGTGTTTTATGTCCTAATACAAGAATAAGAAATAAGGTGGTATTTATATTCCAGTGTTTCACAAATGTGTAACATACACATGCAAGCTGCATCAATAAGCCTGTATAAAGATAAGCAAAGTCTGGGGAAGTATCGCTGGTTTTAGAAGTTGTCAGCCTTCCAAGGGAATGACTAATACAGTTTCATGTATCTCAGTCTACATGAACTGGGCTGAAAAGATTTCACTTTTGTGAAGAAGTGTCTCAACTGTTGTGCACATGCTTCATATGTACATAAATTCATGAATGTTGCAGTTTATTTTCTGTAGTAGGCAGTAAGCATGCATTTCGATTTCTTGAGAACTTCCCATAAGATTTTGTGCTTGTTATGGGTTAGAGCCACTGGCTGGCAGCTTATCAAAACTTTTCAAAGGCTTGAATTTTACTCTGAAGTTGTGCCTTTTACAAGGTTGCAAAGCGTGCAGATGATTTATTTATTTGATATGTCTTTACTGACAAAGTTTGACTGGGCCAGAAAAGTGTCCATTTTCAGTGAAGGTCCGGGAAGAAAAGCTCCACAATCACAGTCTATAAAAAATCAATTACTGATATTTTAAATCACAAAGTATCATGTAACATTACAAAACATATGAGTGAAAAAACATTGCAGTGAGAAAAACATAGAACATATGTTTCATAGAAGAATGCAATGAAAAATAATGAGTTGAATAAAAAATGTGATAAAAAACTCATTAGTCATATTATTTGTTACATAGATTAGTCTGCAATAAATGAGACCTGAGACAATTCTAATAAGATGTTTAAAAAACATATTAGAGAAAACATGATTCAGTGAGAGGAAATTGAGCAGTCTTAGTATGAGAGAGCGTGTTCATATTAGGTTTATAGAAGGAAGTAAGAATGGAGAGAAAAGAAGAGTTTAAGAAGAGTGCAGGGTAGTGTGTCTTCAGGTAGCGTAAGTGAGTAGGATGGAAAGAGAAAGAGGCAGAGGAAAGGTTTGCAGAAAGAAAGTGGATAATGTAAGGTAGAGAGAAAAACAGATGGAAGGCATGGAGTAGGAGGTTGGAGAGGGTTGTGAGGTATGACTTACATGACATATGACATATGACAGACAGACAGACACAAACAGATTGTGGATGGTGGTCTTGTACATGGTATCATCCTGGTCAAGTGTAACTGCAACTTTGGTAACACAGCAGTGAATTACTCAGGGTATAGGGCTGCACATTTTATATATCATCTGTTCCTGTTTAGTTCATGGAAAGTTTGACAGTGTAACTAGCACTTGTGCCACTGACAGCTGTACAAATGATGATGGCCAACACCATTTTATGATATACTTTCTGTATATGTAGAGAAATGTCTGATCTACAGTGGAAATTGACCATCCACCTCTCAGCAGAGCAACAAGTAACATTGAATATATCAAGTATTATCTTTGAAACCATACACTATCATGTAATGAATGTCAAAGCAAATAGATACGGACTAGATGCCACCACTTCAGATGTGGAGCCATGTGCCATACATTAGCCTGACAGAGCAGCTACCATGCTGCTGCCATCAGCTGGCCCTGGAGTTTATATAATTTCTACACTGGAGCTCATATTATACAGTGATATACAAAGAACTCTGATGCTTGATTCATCTTCAATCACTGTATAACCCAAAAGCTTCTGCTTTTTGTTGAGTTACATGCCATCACAACACAGCTAATGGAGTCATTACCATACTGAGATATCCATTGTGTAACATAATGCATAGTGTTCATTTGCTGTTTTATGCTCTGCCATCATAAATAGACATGATTCCTATAAATATTTTAATCATTAAGCATGGTGGTGGAGGCAGGGTCTTTAGCATACTATAACAATGAGAAAATCTGATGCTATTTGAGCTCCAGTTGGCTTTATCAAAGACTTATCACAGGGGTAGGAGAGTCTGGTTGTGGTTGAAGTTTGCTGCTACCACAAAGAACTTTGTTGGCAGTACCAACTTTCCTACCATGCAAAATAGGTTTCCCTTATTTTTGTTTGTATGAATTTTTTTTTCCAAAATCTCTTTATTTCAATTTTCTTTTTTTCCAAATAATAACAACAATACAATAACTCAAAAACACAAATAAACAATACAAATACATATCTAAAGAAAACAGACAACAATCTTGTTTCGAGAAAATTATACACACACACACACACACACACACATATATATATATATATATATATATATATATATATATATATATATATATATATATATACACACACAATATATACACTAGAAGTCACTACATCATCAAGTAGAGTATGAGAATTCGTATGTTCATTTGGTCTTATAAGAGATAGTGGAATGGGGATAGTTTATATAGAAAGTAAAGATAGAAATTCAACCATTTATTGTATGGTTAGGGAAAATATCTAGATACACATATACTAAGAGAAGGGGGAAAATGCAAGAAAACTGGTTATACTATATTCATTTCTTATTAAAAGGTTAGCTTTTCATGTCAATTTGTGGGCAAATTTTATTTGTCAGGAATTATATATAGTAAGTAACCCCAATATTTTTGGTAATAGCGTTTGTTTTTTGTTTTTGAATAAACTAATTTGTGAGATGAGATATATTTGATAGCAAGATTGCTAAAATTTTCCCATGTAATTAGTGACATGACATTCCAATTCTTTGTAATAAAGAATTTAATAAGGGCACACATTGTAATAAAGACGTTTTAATATTTTTGGAAGTTGATTGATGTTAATGTGCAATATAGCTGTCTCCCACGTAAGGGTTGATTTTTCATATCCCATCTTCTCTAATCTTACTCTCAAGGAACACCATAAGTTGTGTATCTTAGTACAGTTCCACATGACATGTAAAATATCAGCTGTTTGATCCGGACAATGGGGACATATAGGCAAAAAGTTAGAATTTAATTTATTTAATTTAAATAAGGTATAATATAGATTGTTATTTACCATAATTTGTGTATATAACAGCTTCTTGAAAGGAATGAATTTGATTGTATTTTCAATGGCTAGTTTCTTATTTTCTTCAGTCAGTGATTGATTTTTCGTTTGCCAGTAGTTTGAAAATAATAAAGAATTCTGATGTTTTGCGCTCATTACAATTTTATAAGTCCTAGAAATTGTTTTCCCTTTAATCGCAAAATTTTCAAGTATTAATTTAACTAATTTATGTTCTGTAAGTCAGTGTGTATTTGTGAGAATTTTGCATTTATAAGATGGTGAAGTTGGTTAAGGATAATACTATATTTCTTAGGAAGTTTGAGTTCAAGTCTCATTTGTCCCATGTTAAGAGTCTTTCCATTGGTATATATCTCATATTGTGTAGTCTTTTATCAAGGGGTAGTTTGTTAGATTTATGGGTTTATTATTTATTAGTAGATTAGGATTTAGGTGTAATGGTTGTATAAGGGCAAAAGTGTCAGCTAATTGCAATTATTTAAATAGTTTCTGTGTTGTAAGAATCATGTTTTTAATTAGTGGGTGTAGATTCTTCGTGTATATGCTAGCCTGGTTTAAATTCAAGAATGGTAGGGATTTGATATTATAGCCAAGGGATTTCAACTGTTCATACCAGATTTTGGTCAAATGGGGTGTCCAAGTATTTATATATGGGTCGTAGTTTATTATTTGTATTAGTCTGTAGACAGTAATTATACTGTAGTAAAGCTTAAAATCAAGCAACCCCAATCTCCCCTTATCTTGGCGAGTACAAGTTTTCCATATTTAATTCTGGTAGATTTGGGATGCCATAAGAATCTTGATATAGCTTTTTCCATGGCAAGGAATACGTTTTGGGGAATATTTGAAAAAGTAACATTTAATTGAAAGAGTATTCTTGGTAGAAAATTCATCTTGACAACATTAGCTTTTGACAGTGGAGACATATTGATGCTCTTCCATCTATCAATATCATTTTGAATACTAGTCCAAGTACTTAGTAGGTTATTGTTTATAATATCTTTGAAGTTCGAAGTTGTTTGTCTGAATTTTTGTAGTGCTGATATGTTGCTCTAAGTGAGAAACAAAATATCAACTGGAAAAGAATATCACTACATTCGCAAGTGTAATGCCATCTGCTGTTGTGCTGATGCAGTCCTGCACGTTACTTCACTGGGATTATCCCATATACAGATGCTGTTATTTTCTGAAATGTAATTTCCATGGGCATTGTCTATACTTGTAGCATGTTGCTAAGGCCTGGAACTCCCTATCTCTATCCATTAGGTCAATACCCTCCTTTCAATCATTCAAAACCATTCTGAAAGACTTCCTTGCCAAAAGCTGTCTCTGTTCTTGCTCAACACCAGGGTAAACTAAATCCTTAAATGTGAACAGACATTTTCATACCTTATATCTCCTTACTCTCCCTTCTTTACTCACTTCCTTACTGCTATATATTTCTCTCCCCTTGCTTTCTGTTTATAAGCCTGCTTTTCTTTCACTTTGTATTGCAATTCTTGTTTGTATTATACAAACTTACCTTCAATTTCTCTATAAACTGACAAAAAATGTTTCTGTTAAATCATTGGCATATAACTTGTATCTATTCTTAATCAATGTTTTCATGTTATGTCTAATTTGGTATAATTATTTAAACTGCACGTGTTTCCTGCATTATTTTTAAAACTGTAAAATGATTGTTCTTAAACTGTTTTGTAATACTTTGGAGCTTTTCTCCCTATACTTCCGTGGAAAATGGGCTCCTACCCAGTCAGACTTTCCCAGTAATCAAATTCATAACTAGAAGTGATTCCTAAAAATGTTTTAATCATTAAGCATGGCAGTGGAGACAGGGTCTTTACCATACTATAACAATGAGAAAATTGATTTGCATATGTGGTATAAAAATAGTGTACAATATGTATGAAAATTGGCAAAATACATAGACATGCTTGCCGTATAGTTCTTTGTACACTGAAAAAGGTTTTGTGCACAGCTATACCACATAACAGCCCTACCTTACTGTTTTTTAAAATGTATTCTAAACTTAGGAAGTGCATTTGGGGTGCTGGAAGATGGTTGCCTCCTTCCTATAGTGTACAGTTAAAGTATCAGTCTGTTAAAACAATATTAGAATTGTGAAATATAATGTGATTTTTTTATCTGAAGATGAATAAAGATTATTTTCCTCAAACAACACTGCAGGAAAGGGAAGTTGTGTGAATACAGAGATGAAAGAGTCGAGGTGGTATGCAGGTTGGAAAGAAGTAGTTACCAGATTTATTTTCCTGTGTCATATAAGTGTAGAAAAATACTTGGACTGGATTTTACAGAGGTTGTAGTAGTTAAAAGTTTGAGAGCTGAATTATGGTATCTAACAGGACAGTTTGATGTGTTTATCAAATATTTGGGATTGGGCAGATATGACGAAGAAGAAAATCTACAGGAAACATATCAAACACTAGCTGGAGGAGATCCAAAAAAAAAAGGCTGAGGTAACTGTTAGACAATTTGACCTAATGGATCAGAATGCAATTGTCACTCAGCACAAAATGAGAAGGGATGGCCTAAAGAATATATGTTGGTTTGGAAGCAGAGGAAAATTTAGATTTGCTAGGCTATGTTAAAGTAAGATGGAAAGAGGGAAAATCAGACTCTTCTAAGAAGTTGCTATTACTCATTTGTGTATACCTAGGGTCAAGATAGTTGGAAAGATTGGAAGAGCCACATCATTTTTTTTAAGAAATGCAAAATGGGTAGAAGATCAGTTGAGGTCTGGATGACTGGATAAATATTTCACTCACAGTAAGATCCTTACTGCAAAAAGGATGCAATGGAAAAATGGGTGTTTTTGTTCTTTTTAGTTGATGTAACGGAACTTCTTCAGATAAATTAACATTCTGGGATTCAGCCTTACATTGTAAGAGTGAACCAATCACATCTCTCTATTAATAAAAATAACTTTTCCTTTAAAGACACATTTCCTTAAACAAGCTAAAAAATTAATACATAAAACTGAAAATACTACTTTTGAAAGAGTATATAAAACATAACAAACTGGAACTGGTTATGCACAGTCTAACCATAAAAATAACCCATAAAACACTCTTAAACTTAAACCCTATATGCTTTTAGAGTGAACAAACTATTGATAGAGGTTCTATCATTAATTCCTGGAGTCTGTGTGGTGTTCAATAAAACATGCCAATAAGTCTCCCTATACTCTATAAAGGAAGCCCAGTTTCTGAGAGACACTTAGACAGAAAACACTAAAAAGAAAGACGGCAATATCCAAACAGCACACTCTGCTGAAACTTAATTACAGATGTAGTTCAGCAGCCCCCAGTTACACTCTGTACTCAACCCCTATGGGGAAAAGTATTAGTTGTCACAATGAAATGAATCTGTTACATAATAAGGCTTAACTTAAAATGTCACTATCACACTGACAAACAGAACTGTGTGTAAGACAGTAAGCTGTAGCCCACCACTGTTCCCATGGTGAAATGTATGAAACTGTACAGCTATATACCTTAATGTTTCTAAGTACTGATATCCCTCACATGTTGTAACAGCCTAGGTTAAAAACATTTAATACCCCCCCATAAAATGTCTTACAAGGGCATATAACAGTGTTTTCCATACACTGATCTTCGGACTGTACAAGGTCACATACATTTTGTCCAGCTGTTGCCCTCATATATATGGACCCTACCCCACAATTTGTGTGGGAGTCCACAACATCACTGGAATGATAGCAGGAATGCCAGCACTAAATAATGATAGGCCATTACCTAACAACCTCTTACTGCATGACATCTGGACAATGCTTGGTATATATGTGGAGGACAGAGGCTGGAACACAGGGCCATGTTTGCAATATTGCTGTTATACACTGTGAAAATTGCTGGTGTTAGAAAATTGGCTACAACATACCCTTACTCAGGAATATGAAGTCAGAAACACAAATGGATGTTGCCATGCACCGATAGCAATCAATGGAGAGAATGCCACTGATATGTCAGAGACAAGACCTGTGTGGTGAACAGATAAAACATAACAGCCAATCCCCTGGCCATCATGTGGATAGGCCCAATGTTGAGAGCTCTGCAGACAGACTGCATTTCATGCAACACTAGCATGTACACATAAACCCTGTAAAACCAGCAGTATTCAATGCATATAACAGCAATACTCACACTGTCCATAGGTCTGGAACCTTATACATGTATTGGGCCTGTGTCTACAAGTCCTGATGTAATAGGTATTGCTACCTGCTGTCTGTAACACTGCTGCCCACAAACAGGAAGGATGCCTTCCATACAGGAAAGGTAAAGGGACAACACCCACATGATGTAGTCATTTATAGTAATGGGTTGCTATGACATTGGCTATTGGAAATACCACACAGCTGGCTGCATGCAATTAGCAAGTGAGGAACACCAATTGGTGCAGAGGCCATCACCTGATCATGAGCATCAAGTACAAAAGCCATGCTGCAACCTATTCAAACCAGCTAGATCCCTGTAGTGGAGAGAGAGTGAGAAACAATAACACTAAAAAAAAATACTACAAAAAAAAAAAAAAAAAAAAAAAAAACAACCAAGGAAGATATCCTAGTGGTACACTGAAGAGAGCACAATAATAAAACAGGTATGTGAAACATGTATGCATGCAATTGAATGTAGTACTTGGTCTGTAATAATGGGTTACATGATGTTGAAAGATTTATATGTGCCATCAAGACTTGTCGCTGTAACGATATCCTGCTGAACAACTGCTAGAGACATAGCATCTGGCCCTGGACAGGGGCCATACCTGTCAACTGTGAGGATCTGTACAGAATGACAAGATGTAAGCCATCATAGTGTTTGTTCTGTTCCTCCACACATGTATATTAGTATGGCAAATAGCTGAAGGTGGAAGTAATGAAGTCATGATAGACACATGAGTTTCAGACCCCACCATCTTCAGAACAGTCATGCTAATGTGAAATGTATCATGCACAAACTTCATAGGTTTGTAATAGGCATATCTATGATCTGACCCTATATATCCTCCCTTAATGTTAGGCTGTCCACATGTGATGCTCTGTTTTGTAGCAAGGGAGAACAGTGCAGCAGTTGAGGAAGGAGGTTCAGAGTGTGGACCTGATGTCTGAATGCACTCTCTCTCTCCCTCTCTCCCACTATCTCTCTCTCTCTCTCTCTCTCTGTATATATATATATATATATATATATATATATATATATATATATATATATATATAGGTATACATACACACACACACACACACACACACACACACACACACATATATATATATATATATATATATATATATATATATACATACACATATACGTGTATGTCTACATACATAAAAGTACACAAACACACACAAATAAATAAATAAATAAATATATATATATATATATATATATATATATATATATATATATATATATATATATACATTTTCCCTACTGCTGAATGACTGTGCTGCATGATATGTTTGAGAACACATCACACATATCTGCAACTCAGATGGCTTACTGGTAAATTGATGTGGCTATGGTGTGCAGGGTCCTGGGTTACACACTTGCAAGGGCTGATAATTTATTTGCTGGCCAGAACAAGGGGTGTTGGATACAGAGTGATTAAGGCACCTGTGAGCAGTTGTAAGAGGGTGCAAAATGGACAATTATGTATGGTGTGAAATTTGTGTTGGGAACAGATTGCCCTTTTTTGTTAAGGTGAGAGTGTGATGTTAGGGAAGGATAGTATATTTGGGGAGGTAGATTGGTTCAGAAGACAGACAAGACAGCATATGGGATGGTATATGACACTTGGTGGGTAAACACCTTGAACAGGGAGGGGTGTTTGGAAATTGGAACCCCATGAGCCCCCTAATGGAAACAGTGGGACTGAGGTCCCACCCAGTGGGCAGTGACCTCTGCACCTTCATGGCCCTGAAGGTGGCTGTGCTGGGGGCTGAGCAGGAGGATCAGGCTGAACCTCTAATTGTGTCACGAGGGCCTCAAGGTGGTGTATCAGATCCCACAATTCTCCCTAGCTCCCTATGCACCAGACCCTGGACCTGACTTCAGGTTACAGAATCCTGTCTGTGCATGCTCCCAGGGGGGAGAGGAGAAGCTCCATCCCCTGAGGTGGTTCCACCAGAAGGTAGTGCAGGACCAGCAGATGAGGAGGTCCCGGGTTGGGTCTAAGACGTGATGTGGCCTGGTGCCATGACCAGATGAAGTGGGACAGGTGGTTCTGCTGTGAACAGCCTTCTCAAACATGTTATTGTTTTGCAGGTTTAGAACATATGTGGGTAGTAATAGTCAACACAATCCAGGATTAGTTATAACAGCATGCATCAATATTCCCATTAACCCAAGATACCAGATTTGGAATAGTTGCATAGCAAACAGAACACATGCATATATGGAACTACAGTGGCCATTACAATGACATGCAGGTTACATTGTTAGCAACAGGCCACCAATGATAGTGTTTCAACATATAACATGAATAGAAACACATTTCAATATTTGTTGTACAATAGCATATATGTCCCAAAAGTAGGTTTGGCGTAAACATACCCATTGATGTGTGTGTTCAGATTATTTTTGCAGATATGGTGTGGGGGGTGTGTGTGTCAATTAACAACTATTATATCCTTGCAGTATGAGGTCCTCAGACCTTTTTTCCTGTTTATGTCTTTCAGGTAGCATGTCAAGAGAGCATCTCTCTGCTTTCACTCCACAGAAGAATGACATACTTATCAACTTTATCATGCATCTCCACAGAACCCTATTTGGACATACGGCCCATGATTTGTAGGAGAGGACTGCCCTGTGGAACGAGCTTGTCCACAGGGTAAACAATGTTGGCCTGCATAACCACAGTTATGAGCAGGTGTGACATTGTTGCACTGACCTCATCTGCCACATCCGTCAGCATGCTGCTGCAGTTAGGAGGGACCAGCTAGCCACAGGTGGGGGTCATGCCATCCAGCCCCCATTGGCACATGGTGAGGAGCTCCTTACCAGCCTTGGGGCACCTGCCCACCAGCCAAGTCAAGAACCTGATGATGGCATTGTGGAGCTGGGTGCTACCCACACAATGGATGAGGAGAATGCAGGTAAGGCCCCAGGGCACATTATTAGATCACTGTTGCTTATCTTCATCTGTAAAATATCTTCATGCATTGTCAGATAACATAGTCTGTCACTGCAGTGTAGTAATGAACAGATGTGCATAATCTTTAGTATTGTGGGTTTGTACTGTTGATGTACTGAAATGCAGCTCCCACCCTATACCAATGCCACAGATGTGGCTACTGACATTGCATCTCTCACACAACTATGTAAGTCCCTCTGATATACCTCTGGGGCAGCAGCCTGTAGCTGGTGAGTATAGAGGTATTTTGTTCAGGTTTGCCAATACTACACCGGCCATGTTATGACCATGGTATTTGCCATGCACACATTTAACACACATACCCATAATGCATGCTGTACATGTTCATTTATTGTTGCTGTTAACTGCACTACATCACAATGGTCACCATGGTGACATATCTGAAGGGTATGTAAGAGTCCTGCAGTATAACTAACAACCTGTCAGTGCAAGATGTTTGGACAGAGATGAACATAATGGTGGAAGAAATGGCCTACAGTAGGGACATGTCTGAAACATTACCTTTATATAGTGGCTACAACAGTGTATATAACGCTATTACAATGGCAACTGTTACAGATCTACACAACGGCATATCACAATACCACATTCCACAACTTTAAAATCTGTAATGTGATCCTAACATGAGCAATGAATGTGTAATATGGAATCCTATGTTAAGACAACAAATATGGGGAATACATGCCTTAACAAACACTGGAAGCATATGTGTGCACACACTCCAAATAACATATTGTGGAAGCAGATTTTGAGGTACTGCAGCATTCACTCTTCTTGAGTATGCACGTTCCATCAAGTACAGGTTCTCATAATCACACCAAGTAATGGTTGGCTGTCCAAGAAGTACGTCCATGACATTTGCCCATTCACCTGCAACAGAGGCAGCCGTGGCTTGCACACATCTTACAAACCATGGAATGGATCCCATATCCAAAAGGTAGCACTCAGGAGTGGGAGACATAGCCTTACCTCGGCATTGCATTTACCATGGCAAACAGTGCAGACAAGCATGTATATGATGATGAAGTATGGGACAACATTAATGTAGAAAATAAACAGATGCCCATCCAAGACAGATGACAACACACATTGCAAACTGGTCATGGAGACTGCCCAAAAACATGCAGCAACACTGAGGGACTTGCAGGAATGTCTAGCAAGTACTGCCTGTGCAGTACCTGTGTCAACAATTACCTGAACTCTGCATAAGTGTGGAGTATGGGTTTGGGTAATCAGATGGAAGAGTTGTTCCACAGGAGACATCATCCAGGGCTCTCTACAGGTACCATATGCATAACATCAAGTCTCCCAAAGGCATGTGTTGCAATGTATAATGGTGTACTGAGACCAAGGCTGAAATCTACAGACAGTATTAATAAAGATACTTGTGCTGCACAAGCAACACCTCACTCCACCTCAGGCCTACCATCCCCATCTGTACCTTGCTGATGCCAGTGTACACCTTTAGGTTTGCTGTTCATTAGCAGGAAGTAGGCCGGTAGACATGGTGTTCTGAATTTGGGACACTGCAAAATGACACTCGTGTGTGGCCCATAGTTGTCAAGCATCTGCAAAAAGGCTGAGAATGGGGAGGGGTGTCATCCTGAAACACAACAGTGAACTGAAGCATACATCCAAAGCTCGCTACGAATGGCTGTATCTGAACAGAGTCAAGGTCATGCACTGTGCCAGACATAACCCTAACTCCACAGCAATAGTGAAGGCACTGTGTGACCTCCAAGGGCTGTGCACATGAGCTGACCTTGCAATCTGGCAGCACTGGGGACATTTGTAGGGTGGAGTGACCAAATAATGGCAAGTGAAGATGGGCCATGCTAGTATATCCCTTCCAGGAATAGTGACTGCTGTAGTTCACTTAACAGGTGCTGCAACAGACCATTGTGTTAAGGGTGTGCACATTTATGCAACCCACATATCATATCCATCTCAATCAACATCTGCACAAATAACACATTTGTTTGATACTGCATTTGATTGCACAGGTCATATGTCACATATCAGGTGTGTGTAATGTTAACATATGCAGTATTGTGGCCCCATGGCATATCAATAAAGGTGTGTACACTCCTTATAGCCACAGTAAGCTTTGAAGGTTGTCAGTGTAATTGGATTTTATTGCTCATACATGCACTGCTGATGATGAGATCTGCAAATCTGATGTCAAGTTTTCACTATTGACATCTGTCCTCATATCAACCCATGTATGTGTGAGACAAACACATAGGGGCTGTGAGCAACAGAGCAAACATAACTGCCTCACATATACATATTCAGCAATGGTGTGCACACTTTTGATGTATGGTGCACAGTACATGCCAGGGTGCTGAACAGGTGCATAGCAATACTGTATACATGGGTGCAGTGTGTTCCAGGGGAAGGGCATCACCTACTAACAAAACTCATGCATCTCAGAGATGTATAATGTTGGTAACAGGGATTGAGTATGGCTGCAGTGGATGCTGTTGAGTGCCATATGTCATGCATGTTGACAGTTGGGTACTGAGAGGACTGTGTAATATCTTTGTGCCACCTCACCTGTAAGTGTGTGTGTGTGTGTGTGTGTGTGTGTGTGTGTGCGCGCGTAGAGGTAAGCAATGATGTAAAGGTCTTAAAGTATGTTTTCTGTTTTCCCCTCACAGGTGGCAAGGTGTGTCAGGGTCCTCCCTGCAGGCAAACTGATATTAGTGTCCATACAGACTCTGACAATGATGATCGGTATGGTGAGGCACAGGTGGGGTTGTCAGGGGCTGAAGGTGTGCCATAGGTTGACATCCTACTGTTATCCACCCCATCCCTGCACACAGTCACATTGCCTATACATACCCCATCACCAGTGGCCATAGATGAGGAACAGTTGGCAGATGGTGGCATGGGACAGGACAGTGTGGTGACTATGGCAAGTGTGTCTATACACAGCAGCCATAGCCGGGTGATTGGTGAGGTACCACACAGACAGATGTACAGGGGTGCTCATAGGAGGGCTGCTGGCCATCATGCCCCTGGCAGAACTGCCACAGCAGGTGTCACCAAATGCATGTTTCGGGCCATCATGGTGGCACAGGCATGTATGGAAAATTATACCAGACAGAGTCTGAGGCTCCAGAGGGCTACTCATTCTGCTGTTGTTGACTACATCCATAATCTTGCAGGTGCCCACCATTATTTTGCAGAGGTCCTGGATAGACGGTTAGGTGAGATGGTGGGAATCTTGGACTGTGCAATGTCTGTGTTAGAGCATATGATGGGAGTAGGGCGACAGCCACATGGACGTAGGTCAGCAACACCAACAGGTGGAGGTCTACACAGATGTGAAACAAGTCAAAGCCACTCCTGTAGTAGCAGTACCAGCACCAGCACTGCAGGGGGTGCTGTCCACACCACAACACAGCAAGCCATGTGCACGTGGCCCTGGCTGACCCCAACAGGAACGTGGATCCAGCGGACATTTGTCATCATCAGGGGAGAGTACCATACCTGGCCTTGTACCCAGTAGTGCCCATGGAACCCCTGGCAGGCACAGTTCTTGTGCATGTGGCTGGAGACAGTGAACTGCACACCCTACCATGTACAGTCTGCAGTGTCCAACAGACCCCTGTATAGAGCAATAGAGCAGCCACATGGCCAGACTGTGTGCATACACAGACACACACACACACACACACACACACACACACACACACACACACACACACACACACACACACACACACACATCACCTACACAGCGAGGGCACCTTCATGCCTACACACACCACATCTACACAGCCCAATTAATAACTAAACCCCATGGCACACACACATGATGTCAACCAAATGGCTCAGCCTAGGTCTCTGGCAAACCCACAACACACCCTGTGCATATGATGATACCTGTGCCACATCCCTGTCATCCAGACCATCGATGCAGGGACAGGCTAATATGGTTCTGATGCACAGGGTGAATGTACTAAGGTGTTAGCAATGTAATGCCGTGTAACATGTTCTCAGCAGGAAAGTTTAATGCTTACACGTAATGATGTGTAGCTGTCAAGCCATGATGCATTATAGCTGTTATTAACACTGACTGATAGTGGTCTCCATAATGTATTCAGTTTGTGTGGTAGGTGTCTATGTGTCAGCGGGATGTTGGTCTGCTGTTGTTTCCTACAAAGGGTATGGCACTGTGGTGACACATTGACTGAGTCATATCCTGGGTACAGCTGAACACAAGTAACAGGTCTGTATAACAGTTATTACATGTGCCACATGGCTGATGGGTCTGATGGGCGTATATAGGTGAGTTTATGGTGGCTGATGTCAGCAGCCCTTCTACAGTGGACAATGGTAAGTGTACAGGGTGGTGCACACCACATGTTTGTGTATAACACACACACACAGAGGCTTTGGTGCTAATGCAATACACAGAGAATACTGTACACATGGATGTACTTAATTTTGCAGTGAACCCATTTTAGCCTATGTAATTCCACCAAGACAAAATAGACAAAACATCACATCAGTAAATAATCATGATACTGGCAGTGTATATATCCCCGTCCCCAATGTAGTGCAATCCCGGAGTTGGTAAACATAGGTGTGCTGGTGTGGGTGGCACAGCCCTCCACTTTGGAGGATGTGGGGTGGTGTAGAGCTGCACATAGTGTGAGTGACAAGTATTTAACATGTTAACATAAACTGTACAGTATTACAGCAGACTAAGTGGAGTGATACACACAACAATGATCCCAATGAGGGTGGCTGTGTCCACAACATTGACAACCAACTATATATACCAACTCCAGTATTGCTGTACAGCTATAGAGTGAGGAAGATAAATGATACGCTAAAGGATAACGCTGCCCAAGATGCAGAAACCTTTACAAATACACTCTATGAGCACCTACAAAGATTCATGGATCGTGCCATTCCTAGCAAAACCAAGAGTCACTCCTCTAAGAGAAGGAAACCAGTCTGGTGGACCCCTGCCATAAACAGGCTATACAATAAAAGGAGAAAACTAGTTCAGAAAAAAAGCAAATCCCAAGAAGGAAAGACATCCCTGATCAGTATCAGTAAGAAACTAAGGTCCCTCATAAAATCATCCAAGGCTAACTTTGAAAGAAAAATAGACATGGATTCAAAAGAAACCACAAAGCCTTCTTTAGCTATGTTAAGAATCTAAGTGGCAACTCGCAGGTATGCACTGAACTAGTGCAAAATAGCACAAAATATACTGAACCTACTGATATTGCCAACATCTTGGCAGATAGATTCAGTGCAAACTTCACCCCCCTCTCACCCCCAAAACGGCCCACAACAATACCAGAAAAGTGTAGTGTCCTGGAAATCACAGATGCATAGGTGAAAATAGCCCTTTCAAAAGACAAAAACACAGAGTCAGTGGGACCAGATGGTGTCCCAGGCTGCGTCTTGCAAGAACTACAGAACAAACTAACCCCCCCACCTAAACATGCTGTTCAACCTTAGCCTCTCCACAGGCTACTTGCCCATAGAATGGTGCACAGCAATGGTTATTCCACTCCACTAAGGAGGGGCCACAACTGAGCCTGGTAAGTATCACCCCATAAGCCTGACTAGCCTGGTTTGCAAGGCTATGGAGCGCATCATCAATGAACTCATTAACAAAGACATTGTGAACCTCCAAACACTTGACCCGACCCAGTTCGGCTTTGTTAAGATCAGATCATACCTACTAAACCTGGTTAACTTCTTCAAGACAGTCACCAAGGCCACAGACAAGGGAAAGGTTGTTCACACAGCCTACCTTGACCTCACCAAGGCTTTTGATACCATTCCCCACTCGGGTATTACAGAAAAACTCACCAGCTTGAACATAAACCCCTATGTCACAAGATGGGTTGCCAACTGGCTTACAGACAGAACTTGCACAGTAAGAATAGCGGGCTCCAGGTCCGACTCTAAACCAGTCACAAGTGGTGTCCTGCAAGGCTTGGTCATGGGACCCCTACTGTTTGGCATATACTTCTCAGAAGTACAGGCAAACACAGGAGGACTATGTCTAACCAAGTTAGCCGATATCTGCAAACTGGGAGCCATAATTGACTCTCTGGCTGACATGGACATCATCCAAAAGGGCCTTACTGAGACGG
This sequence comes from Protopterus annectens, assembly GCF_019279795.1. NCBI lineage: Eukaryota > Metazoa > Chordata > Ceratodontiformes > Protopteridae > Protopterus > Protopterus annectens. Next base: position 1,014,180,122 of record NC_056747.1, on the reverse strand, counting down.
ACACCTGGTGTCAAAGTCATGGCCTCAAGCTAAATGCCAAAAAATGCATAGTCATCCCATTTGGGAAAAACAAAATACCCACGAATTACCACATAGGTGGCAGCCCCCTTAATACAGAAGAGGTAATAAGAGATCTGGATCCCAGGTAGACAGTAATCTTGCCTTTGTTGCCAAAGTAGTTAGGAAATCCTTCTATGTGGCCCATCAAATTACTAAAGGGTTCACATCTAGAAATAAAGAGGTTATAGTGCCCCTCTACTCATCACTCATCAGACCCATCATAGAGTACAATGTCCCATTTGGGATGTACCTCACAAGACACTTCCAACAGCTGGAGAGACCACAAAAGTACCTCACTAAGAGGATTACTGGCCTCAAACATAGGTCCTATGCAGTCCAACTGAAAAAACTCCAGCTGTACTCAGTGGCATATCGCTTACTCAGAGGTGATCTCTGTCTGACTTACAAAGCCATGTGCAACTCAGAATTGATGGACATGCTCCACCTAAAGAAATCCAAGACACTGCGAGCCACGCACTCTCATGAACTAAACCTCACCACAACAATAAATAGAGCATGCTAGAGGGATAGATTCCTATCACAGAGACTCCCTATGCTTTGGAACAAAATTCCAAACTACATTAGGCAGAACCCCTCACTAACACTCTTCAAGAGAAACATTGATGGGTAACAGAAAATACACCCATGGGATCACTTCTTTGGCTCGGCTTGACAAAGGATCAGTTAATTAATTAATGGGGCAGCGAAAGCCGACACACTCTGGCTAGGCTTATAAATGCCCTTGGGAAGATAGCCTAGTACCTACCTATGAACCTAATAAGAGGGCATTTACACATCTACAACTAGTTTTGAAGGAATGAATTTCCATGATATGATTCCTTTGAAATGTTAGCATTTGTCAGTCAGTTCTCAGACAGATGACCTCCTGGGACATGTATTTTCTGCAAACTGAAGTAAATCCCTTCACATACACACACACATACTTGGCAACACTGAGAGTAGAACCACTACCAAGGTACTTATTGATACTAATGTGTTTGGCCTTAATTGCACACACCACACAGCTTTTAGGATGAGGTGTATCCCGTGTTTCTTGTTAAGTGAGGAACATCACCAGGCCTTGTATAGTATGGTAATGGGGGATGTACTGGGTGTTAATGAACAATACATAGTATTACATACTGTCATATACACATTGACTAACACATAACAGTCATAGACACATCTGAGAGACCTGGGTTTATCAGTGCTAACTACCTTGTCAGTGAATCCATTTTGTTACAGATAATTTGCACACAGCACATGCATCATTGGGCTGGATAGTGTACTCAGTTACCTGTATGGTTGATGGTGACAGTGGTCCTCATACAATGGACCTTAGGACATGTACTGGGGGTACCATAGTATAAAGACAGTATAGCCAGCACCCACACCCCACATTGGATATTTTACTCACTGAAACCCATGATAATTCCTTGAGATACCCACAATCACACATTTATTAGGACTGCAATACAACCCCTTGTCTATCTCATCAGCGCTACTACAGGGATATGCATTTATTACACATGCCACAGGGATAGTAGGGTGATGGTTTGTCATGGCTCTCCTAATGTTAGCAACATCACTATCCCTTATACTGTATGGCCAGATGTATTGTATTTGGAGAATGTGGCATCAGAATGTTGTATCCTACAAATAAACACACTTGCACACATACACATATTTGCCAGGACTCAGAGGGTAACCAATCCTATCTACCCATTTGTACAACAGTGTTGTGCTGTACTGCAAGCTCCAGGTAGCCCATAGGGTGAAGATTATAACATGGTACATTTAATGTCCATTACAGCAGCAGACATTTCTAACTATGGCAATGGCGGGTGTAGTGTGTGTGAGAAGGTCCTCAGGGTATTATCAACTGCAAGTTTACAAACACACAGACACTGTTTCTCTCAGCAATACACACTGACACATTTGTCAGTACTGGTGTCCATAGGTGCAGGTGTGTACCCGGATATTGTCCATGGAGAGAGAAGAGCAGGAGATGTGCGTACAGTGGTATCATGCCACCTGACATTTGTCAGCAGGCCATCTATTAACTGATTCCACGTGAGTAATCCTCAGGGTGACAGTGAAGTGCAACAGCCAATCATCTGGTTGTCTCTTGTAGAGGGACAGTGAGGTGCTCCAAATGACATGTATGCAACATATATTGCATAACATAGCCAGTGTCTGGGTTGGAGACCTGTACCCCAGCATGTTCTGTTGACTGTGGTAGTCTAGTTGAGGTGTCCGTGGCATGTGGTGCATACAGGGTGGGGTTTCCTAGCTGTGGCATTCATAAAACAGCTGGGCAGACATGTCAGTGTCAGTCAAGCATAGATTGCCTGTAAGCAGCCAAGATGGATACCTAACATCTGCACATCTGTACAGAGGACAGACAGAAATTGGCTAGCCAACAGGTTATGCATTAGAATGAATGTTTTGACATATAGACATCTGACACTGATAGGTATGCCATTACTACATGAAAGCAGCCCCCAATGACATGTCCTATACACATAGTAATTTACAGTTAATATCCACATATCAGATCAATATCCAGTAGCAAGTACTTAATAACACACAGCTCACACACCAAGAACACGATAGTCAGTACTCAGAGTCCAGCTTTGCAGGCAGGGGTGTATGGTTCCAGTACTACAATCTGCAATCTACTCTTACTTGGGAAAGCACTGTTAACAGTAGTAACATAATGATACAATACATGCAAGTGTGACTGCATATAACCTGGGATACTACCAATGCATGAAACACATACAAAAGGAAAAGATTGTTGTACTAGCCATATATACTCAGGTGTCCCAGACAGTATACATGTACATATCTATATATATATATATATATATATATAGGTACCCTATCTACCCCAAGAGTGGTTTCTGATCCAGAAATTGTAGTTTATTGGCCGTTTGTGTGGTTTTTCCATATCTTTCAACTTTCTGGTTTAAAAGCCTGCATTTGCACTTGTTTCTTACCTTTCCTGTAGCTAGTCTAGTCCAGATACAGATTTGCTGTATCCAGGACTGTTTGTAAGCTTCTAAGCCCCCAAAGACTTTCTGTGTTGGAGGGAAGCATTCTGGCTTATCAGTGGGAGTGGTAAGCACTATGTAGCCTATCTATAACAAGATCCAGGTACAGATTCTTAGTTTTAGCACTTGAATTTACTTATTCATGCTCGGCACTTGTTCAGAACTTGTTGTTAGCACTAAATAAGCTACAAATCACTACAGCACTCAACCTTCCTCTTTACCTAGAGGAAAACAGTTTTTGTACTTACTTTCCTCACTTGCTTAGAAAAAGCAGCTCTTATAATCACTTTCCTCACTTGTCTAGAGGAAAGTAATTTTTTATTCAGGCATGTTCACGGATCAGCTCCCAGTGTTCTCTCCTGTCTATCTGATGAATCTGGGCATCTTGAGGCAATGTAGAAATTGCCTCATGTACACAGACAATCCTGTCCTCCTACCACACACCACGACCTGTGAGAGATGCACTTATCTAGCCAAACTGGAGGTAAAGCTCTCTCCAACCAAGACTGAACTTGACAGTCAAAAGGAGAAGGTAAACACTTGCACCACACCACACTCATCACATAATCCCACTAAACCTACACCACCAAAATCCACACATAGAAACACAAAAACATTTTCAGAGGCTCTCAATAATAATCTGCTCAAGCAACAGAGACCTCCAAAGCAGAAACGCAAGCAACCTCCACCCCCCAACACAACCCAAATGAAGCATAGCCCACAGACTCAGTGTGCCAATAAACCACAGCCCATAAGGTGAACCACCATACCCAACACACTAGTCATAGGTAACTCTATAGTCAGGCACACTGATGTCCCACTGACCAGGCTAAACAAGGAGAAGGTTACTGTCAGCTGGCTGTTGGGTGCCAGGATCCGCTACATAACCCAAGCACTCAGGTCACTCCACAACAAGTACAGATATGACTCTGTCATTGTCCATGTTGGTGTGAATGACCAGAGACGTACCTCCCTGGACTACATGAAAAGAAACATGGAAGAGCTCTCTGATCTTGCAGCCCAGGCAGGTATGACCCTAGCCCTGAATAACATCCTGCCATCGCACAGAATGATACCACAGTACAAGGACAAAATGATTGACTTCAACAATTGACTAAGCTTCTGGTGTCATTCTAAGGGGATCCAGTATCTGTCTGCCTGGGATGACATGGTCGACAGACCACGATGCTTTGCCAGAGATGGCCTGCACCTGTCGTCCCTGGGATTCCAGATACTGGCTAAGGCTCTTGCTGCCCCTATAGTGCATTTTTAAGGCAAGGTTCAAATGACAAATTCACCACCGTAATAGGAACAGGCAAGCAAAAATTGAGGGTAATGCTACTTAATGCTATAAGTCTAAATCTCAAAATGCACTCACTTGAGGCACTCCTTAAAATAGAGAACATCAATATCTTTGCAGTGACTAAGACCTGGTTCAAGGCTCTAGAGAGCACCCCTGCATTACCAGGCTATAACTCAGATCACACTTTTTGGCCATCTAACCTGGACCAGAACACCAAAGGTGGAGGTGTGTCCATATTCATTAAGGATATCCACACCTCCAGGCTAGTTGCGCAGCATAATGCATCTGAGGTTATCCAAGTGCAACTAACTCTGGGCAAAACTGCAATCCAAATTGTAGCTTGCTACAGATCCCCCACCATGTCCCAGGATTCCCACTCCTCTTTTCTTGATATACTGGAAAAATATTAGGGTTCAACCAAACACCCTAATAATGGGCAATTTCAACTACCCCATCATTAACTGGAAAAACTACTCAAGTACCAACTCCTTTGCTCAATGCTTTCTGGAATTCATAAATTCCAATGCCCTGGATCAACTTATCCACACCCCCACCAGAGGCAACAATATCCTAGACCTAGTCATTACCAACATGAGTGACTGGTGTTCCAAACCTGAAATCAACTCCTCGTTGGTCAGATCTGACCATAAGCTAATTACCCTAGATATCTGCATCCCCCCACACTCACCATTAAGGAAACCATGGTAAAATATTTCTCCAAAGCCAACTTCATGCTTCTTAAGACAGACGTGGCGAACATCATGACACCCATGCAGATGGACAATACAGTTATGACTGATGAATCCTACACAAATGCACTCTATAAGCACTTACAATAGTGCATGGCTCATGTTATCCCAAACAGAGCCAAGACGCTATCCTCCAAAAAAAGGAAGCCAATCTGGTGGTCCCCTGCCATAAACAAACTCTACAACAGAAGGAAGAAACTGTTGCAAAACAGTAAAATCCCATGAGTGGAGGAGCTCCCTGGTAAGCCTCAGTAAGAAACTGAGATCCCTTGTAAGATCCTCCAAAGCTAGCTATGAAAACAAAATTGACACTGATTCTAAGGGCAACCACAAAGCATTCTATAGCTATGTCAAGAATCTCAATGGCAACACCCAGATCTGCTCTGAGTTACAGCACAACAGCACGAAAATTACAGAACCAAATGATATTGCCAACATCCTGGCAGATAGGTTCAGTGCTAACTTTACCCCCATTCTCACCCCCTAAAGGGCCCATATCTATACAAGAAGAATGCAAAGTCCCTGTAATCACATCTATGCAGGTAAAAGCTGCACTCTTTAAAACCAAAAACACAGCATCCATGGGACCAGACAACATCCCAGGCTGCGCTTTACATGAACTTCAGAACAAACTGGCTCCCCACCTAAGCACCATGTTCAATCATAGTCTCACATCAGGCTTTGTGCCCACTGAATGGCACACATCAACCATTATCCCACTCCACAAAGGAGGAGCCACCACTGATCCTGGGAACTATCGCCCTATTAGCCTGATAAGCCTGGTCTGCAAGGCCATGGAACTCATAAACAAAGACATTGGTAACCTCCAAACTCTGGACCCTACCCAGTTCAGGTTTGTGAAAGGCAGAGCATGCCTTCTGAACCTGACTTGACTTCTGTGAGGCAGTCACCAAAGCTGTAGACAAGGGTAAGGTGGTTCACACAGCCTATCTTGATCTCGCCAATGCTTTTGACACCATCACCCATTCTGGAATTACAGCTGAGCTCACTAAACTAGGTATAAATCCCTACATCACAAGATGGGTTGCCAACTGGCTCACTAACAGAACCCACACTGTAAAAGTTCCAGACTCCAAATCTGACTTCAAACTAGTGACAAGTGGAGTACTACAGGGTTCAGTCCCGGGACCTCTCCAGTCTGGTATCTACTTCTCTGAAGTGCAGGCTAACACAGAAGGTCTCTGGCTAATGAAGTTCACAGATGACTGCAAACTAGGAGCTATAGTCGAGTCCCCAAATGATGTGGACATCCTACAGAAGGGCCTCACTGAGACAGATGCCTGGTGTCAGAGGCATGGCCTCAAGCTCAATGCCAAAAAGTGCATTGTCATCCCCTTTGGTAAAAACTCTGTACCCATGAACTACCACATAAACGGCAGTCTACTTAACGCTGAATGTGTGATAAGAGACCTTGGGACCCAGGTGGACAGTAGTCTCTCCTTTGATAATCACATCACCAGAGTAGCCAGGAAATCCTTCTATGTGGCATACCTCATCACAAAAGGGTTCTCATCCAGGAAAAAAGAGGTCATTATTCCCCTCTATTCGGCACTCATTAGACCCATTATAGAGTGCAACGCCCTTTTTGGAATGTACCTCACAAGACATCTGCAGCAGCTGGAAAGGCCACAGAAGTACCTCACAAAGAGGATTACTGGCCTCAAACAGATGCCATACACTGACCATCTCAAAAGACTCCAGCTATACTCTGTAGCATATCCCCTACTCTGAGGAGATCTCTGCCTAACATATAAAGCTATGTTAAACCCAGAGCTGTTAGACATGCTACACCTTAATTTATTTATTTATTTATTTGCAGTTGGTTTACCAGGATAGTCCATTGGGCCTAAAAGAACCCGTTTTCAATGGAATCCTGGAGAGAAAAGCTCCAAAAAACAAACATACAGACTAGGTACATACAATAGAAAAAAGCTCCAAAAACAAACAGACAAGGTACATACAATAGATTACTAAAGATACTTATACAAATGTAAAAGAAAATACAAACATTGAATTCGCATTTGAGATACATTCAACAATGCAATCTTGTAAAAAAATAAATAAATAAATAAAATAAATGTGAGGTGTGTTTGGGCTTTAAAGAGGTGGAATTGCTTTGTCATACAGAATAGTTATTTTGTAGGGAGTATTAGCTATATAGGCATAGTCAAATGACATGTGAATGAATGGAAGATGAAGATTACCATATTTATATGATGGGTGAGAGCAAGAGCATTCACATTGGGACTTAAGATGTATGTGAAGAGATTTTTTGAACATGTAATGATTAAGAAATCCCAATCCCTCTGAGCTACACGCTCTAGGGACCTAAACCTTGTCACCACAATAAACAAGACATGCTGGAGGGATAGATTCCTGTCCCAGAGACTTCCTATACTCTGGAACAAGCTACCCATCTATGTCAAGCATTAGCACTCTTCAAGAAAAATCTTGATGAGTGGATGAGAAATAGGAAATACACCCCAGGGATCACTTCTGTGGCTCTGCTCAACAGGGTCACAGGAAATTAACTTTCTTAGGTGGTGTAAGCCAGGGAACCTTGTTGGCTAGGCTTACTTAGGCACTTGCGTCGATAGCCTACTACCTACCTATGAACCTATATGTGTATATATATATATATATATATATATATATATATATATATATATATATATATATGTAAATACACACACACACACACACACACATATATATCTATATCTATAGATATGTGTGTGTGTGTGTGTGTGTGTGTGTGTGTATGTATAGAAATATATATATATATATATATATATATATATATATATATATATATATATATATATATGGATAACAACATAGTATTTGATGCCATTAACAAACATTGGGATATTCTAACTACTGATCCAGTAATACATGATATAGTGGGAGACAGACCAAAATTTAGGTTCATGAATAAACTGAACCTTAAAAGATTGTTATGTCACCCTAAAGTTAAAAATATTCAATCAGAGGGACAAGTAGCAGGAACTTTTCCATGTGGATCATGAGACTGAGGGCTGATAGGGGTAGTGGCCTTAATGAAAGAGCTTCGTTGAAGCCCATTCTTAAGTCCAGAAAAATGATTAAAAAGTAACATATTTATATATACTTAGTTATAATTTTAGCTAGTTATGATTATTTTTCATTTTTTCATTTTTATTGTATTTTAAAAAATGTTTTCTTATATACTAGCATAATGGTCTGTGTTTTAGAGATTAATTGTTATGCTGTTATATTTGATGATGAATATATATATATATTTTAGAAATGTTATGATATATTTAGTGCAATGTTATTATATTTATGTTTATATTAACACAATAAGATGTTTATAAAAAGTTTTTTATTCAGTAATAAATATGCTACTAACCCATTAGGTAGTGTAGGATAGTATGACTTTAAAAAATCTGTTAATTATAAGTGAATTAATTTGTTGCTTGGCTGACAAAGTATTTAAGCACCATTGATGTTTTATGCACATTATTGGTCTGAAGAAGCAAAAAGTGAAAGCGCTAACCTGTGCACAAGTAAAGACATTTTAATTGTATTGTGGATACTGGAGTCTAATTGTAACCGTGGTTGTTTCTGCTACCTAATTTACTTTTCCTGCTATATAAATATATGTGTATGTACATGTATACATATATCTACATATGTGTGTATATATATATATATATATATATATATATATATATATATATATATATATATATATATATATATATATATATATCCTTATGTGTAAACATGACTGTTCTATATACCCTCCCAGATGTATCACACCATATTTATCTGATATGTGTATATTTATATATAACAACATACTGATTCAACACTAATTTCACTAACAAGTACTACACAATTATAGAAGTCAAAGCAGTTGTTCACTACTATTCAGTATATGTACTGACAGACGTATTGGAAAAAACAACAACCATCTTCACAGCTGTGATGGCTTAGTGGGTAACTTCTGTGACTATAGTGTACAGGGTCCTGGGTTCAAGACCTACAGGGGCTGTTTATTTTGTTGCTAGGCAGAACAAGGACTGTTGGATACAGAGTGGTTAAGGCAGTTTTGAGCAGCTTTAAGTGGGATTGTGCGGGTTTGTGGGTGACGGTAAGCACTGCTAACATACGGTTAAACGAAAAGGCGCTTACACTGTGTAGGCTTCGCTTACCAGTGTGCAAATCTGCTTAGCATTTACATTTAAGCAATGCTTATTCCTGCTAAGCATAGCTTAGCCTTGGTAACCAGTGATCACATTCCAGTCTGATAAAATAGCAGGGTAATGACACCTTTAATAAGTTTAATTAATTCCATGTACATAACATGCATCTATGTGCTGTCATTACAGTAGTAAGGGGTGTGAGTATATATATATATATATATATATATATATATATATATATATATATATATATATATATATAGATATATATATGTATGTGTGTGTGTGTATATATGTAGATATATATATATCTACTTCAGTAGATTGAACATATTACAAGTTCGAACCACATAGGGCCGAGACCATATGTTCAAACTTGTAATAGTTCGATCACTGAAGTAAAAAAGAAAAAAACAACAAAAAACAAAATTAAACATCTGTAGCAGGGGTGCTACGCCCCCCTGTACCCACCACATGGGGGGACTTTGCCCCCCACACCCCCTTACTTAAATATACCAACTCTGATATCACACAACATTGTGGAAAAGGGAAATCTTCCCATTCTGCACTGTACAGAGATCTCCATTCAGTCCGATCGAACATTTACAAGTTCGAACATTTGATCTCAGCCATATGAGGTTCGAACTTGTTATATGTTCGATCTACTGAAGGGGAGCTAAAGATATATATATATATATATATATATATATATATATATATATATATATATATATATATATATATATATGTGTGTGTGTATATATATATATATATATATATATATATATATATATATATATATATATATATATATATATATATATATATATATATATATATATATGCCCATAACATGTAGTGGAGTCATCCCTCAGCACCAATAGTCCCAACCTCTTAGTGCAAGGGGATGTCATGTAAGTATTGAAGGTATAAATGTGGAATGTTGCTACAGTAACAGGGATTATGTTAACAGACATGTTGTGTGGGAAGTCACTTCTGATGCTGACATGTACGCCATCAGTTACTGAAAGACATCATAAGATCATCATAGTGAAGTACCTCACAAACCACAGTAATGATCCTGTGAAATACAGCAGCGATATGACCAATAAATGTGGACAGTCTGACACAATCTGGTCAGTGCGGAGGTATACACCGAACTCCTTAGTGCAAGACGTGTGGACCAAGCCTGACAAAGTATATGTTTACAGCCATGTAAATGGTGATATCACAAAAATACTGGAATAGATAAGCTCACACAGTTGATGCATTCACACACTGTCTGTCCTAACAAATATTAACCAGAGGAGCAGAGGTCCTAAGCCCACATACTTCACACTAGTTAGTGACATACATCTTTACAACATCCCACTGTTTTGTCAGAAGTACACAGTTATGGTGGCCAGGCAACAGTACATCTGACAAATATCTGGACATAACACCACACTAGGTAAATACACTGAGCTGCTAGGCGTGTCACAAAGCAATGTGCAAACTACAGGCAGACTGCCACAACACTGACCCAAGTTTCCTATGGGGGAATACACATGTACTTGCAAATATAGCAGACACTACAGGCATGTAACAGCATGGAGTAACAGACACCACTGTGAAAGTGCATACCCACAACCAATCTGAACACAATCACAGTCACATTAGGGTAAGCCTAAGTAATATTACAGTATATGGACTGTGTGAACAAAAACACCCTCATATGAGCCACTCACACAGTAGCCCTACATATAGTGGGCCAATACACAGTGTATTCTGATGCCTGACTGTGGTATTGGACATGTGTCAGTCTGGTCCTACAAACATGTACACTGATAAGGTACCATAAACTGGAGCAGCATGCAACATCAGATAGAACAGAACCAATCACAATGACATCTACCACAGTTTGTACACAGGCCAAGTTACATATTCACAATACACACTCTGTCAACAAGTATCACAAGTACACAAAACTCACTACTGTACACATTACAGCAGGATGTCCATTTTCTTTCCTCACTATGAGGCCTACTATACATAAAATGTATAGCAGTCTGATATCTCACTGGCTTGTTATCAGGTATGATGTCAGTAAATAATGATGTACTGTACATATGCACCTCTTACTGCATGACATATGGACAAAGGGTGACAGACTTGGGGGATGGAGGCACAAACACAGGGCCAGTATTGACATATTGCTGTGATAAACTGAGACATTTCCTGGTGCAATAGGGTTTGTTGTGACATATCTCTTCTGAGGGCTATGAAGTCAGTAACTCACATGGATGTCACCATGTATTGACTGCAATCATCAGAGTATGCTACTGCATTTCTAAAGATAGGAAATGTGTGAGTAACACACCACATGTAAGACTCCAAACTCTGGCCAGTCCGCAGATAGCTCTACAGGCGAGAGTGTCCTCAACCACATAACGCTGTCATGCCAGACTTTAAATCATGTAGAACAGCCATATCCACACAAACCCTGTTAAACCAACATTACTTGAAATGTAGAACAGAAATACTTACATTCTGTCTCCCTGTCTGGAACATCTCCCTCCTGTTTGTTGGCCTGTCTCCACAGTGCATGTTGTAAGAGGTATTTCCAACTACCCTCTGTGATGCTGTTTGTCAAACACCCACATGAAGTCCTGCTCGCATTGAAGGAAAAGGGCCAACACCTACATGAAGTGCTTAGTTATAGGAGTGTGTTTCCATACAATTGGCTATAGGAATTATACCACAGCTGATCCACATGCAATTAGCAAGTGGCGGACTGCAATTCATGCACAGGCCATCAGCTGATTATGAGTATTCCTTACAAAACTCAAGCTGCTGCCTATGCGAAACAGATGTACTTTTCCACATCTACCAGAGAGGGAGAGAGAGAGAGAGAAAGAGATAAAGTAAGAAAGGAAGGGTGTAAGAGAGTAAGAGCGAAGCGTGTTTGTGTATGATCTGTTGGTGGAGAGTGGTATTTGGGTATTATAACAGTTGCCTATATTGTTTACTAATCCATACTGTCGCTTTGTAATTGCACATGGATGTACACATTTATGGCTGAGGATTGTCTACAACAGATTGTCTTTCAGATGGTGACAGATATTGACATCTGAACAATGAGTATGGATGACTGCTGAATTGGGGCTTGCTGGGATGCATTGTGGTTGGCAATGCAGTTGTCAGAATATGGCCCTGTCATTGACAGTACTGGCCATAGGCCACTGGGACACAACCCTCCATGCCTACATGCTGACCACTACCACATAATATACAACACACAACAACCTAACACACAGAGCCCTGCATATTGTACACATGCAACAAATGTAAATTGGGCCAGCTCAGGTAATCTGTGCTTCACTGTTATTAACCCCACTCATATATGTTACTACATTTCTACATAGGATTGTGGGGAGGGCACACCTGACAACTGTAGACATTTGCAATGACTGTACTGGTATTTCAGGTTCTCTGCTGGCTTCCATTTCATTTTGTATTCTGACCTATCATGCAGACTAGATGCAAATCAGTAGAGTACAGATCTTAGGTTTTATTGACCTACATTTCAGTTTCAGACTTCTTACCCTGCAGAACTAACATACAACTGCCTGACCTGTTGTAGTCTTTCTGTGTAGGTCTGGAGGGGGGGCTGTTCTCCATTGCCATTAATTGGAGGCCTTAGCACAGCCTTTCTTTATGGTCATCTACACCTGTCCTGCTGGCTGAGGCTGTTGGGTATGTGAACTTTACTGACATGCATGTGTGTGTCCTATGGACACACATTTGGGCTACCACATGTACTGCAGTGGGATTTCTCACCTTGTCTAGTACTGCCTACTTTGTTGACAGCAGTATTTGTTATGGATTTCAAGCTGCCCATACAGGTGTCTACTATCTGTTGCCATCCCATTCAGCCATCCGATTCCCTTGTATGCTTGCATCCATACCATAGCTAATACTAGCAGAACATACTACTCCATTCAACAATCGATGGCAAGAGTGACTTACCTTGTGGCTGTGCCAGCAGTGAGGATGGTGCTGGAGGGCTGACTATGTCGGATGCACATAGTACACTCCCTGTACATGGTAAATCACAGGTAGTGTCATGTTTGGCATCCCTTTTACTGTATGTACAAGGCAGAGAGAGGTGTCATTCCCTGGGTTCCTACCATGTCAGTGTATATGCTAAGCGTTGTCTCTTTGCCAAAGCCTTGGCATACTGGGCATGCCTCCTTCTGCCTACATGGGCAGACTCAGGTTGTTCCTCCTCCAAGCCACTCTGTGCCTGTGCTGGCCTTGGCATTGGTGGGGGGCTGTGTGGCCCTGCCCTGTGCTGTTCCTGCTGCAGCTGTTTCTGCAGGATCATATTGTGTAGCATGGCACATACAATGAAAATTTGTGTACATGTAGCTGGAGAGTACTACAAGGCTTCACCAGATATGTCCAGGCACTGGAACCGTGACTTGAGCATCCCAGACACATGCTCTTATGATTATGGTTTGTGTGTGTGCCTCATTATGGAGTTCTTGTTTGGGTGTGTGTGTATTTCTGATGGGCATCATCAGACATTGCTCCAGTGTGTAACCAGCATCTCCCACTAGGTGGCCATATGGGATGTCCCCATTGGCAAATCTCTGGTACAATTGTGTCATATGCCAGATGTGGGAGTTGTGATACCTTCCAGGGCTGCCAGCACACACATTCATGATAATGCCCTGGTCATTGCACATGACCTGGCAGTTGATGGAGGGGAAGCCCTTGTGGTTTATGTAGACCCTACCCTGCTTGCCGTGTGATGCTTTGATGTGTATGTGCATGCAGTCTATAGCATCCACTACTTCAGGGCATTCTGCTATTTGGTAGAAGAGATGCATATTGCTGGTCAGTGCCTCATGGGTGTTGAAGAAATATATGTGCTCACCAGCATGTGCTGACATGGCATCCAGGAACTGGTGGAGCATCCTGGATGCTGATGCCTGTGAGATCCCCATGATATCCCCAGTTGGCCTTTGGAAGGTACCTGCGGCTAGTATTCTTAAGCCTACACATACGTTAGTATCCATTGGGATGGGTTCCCCTCTGTTGGTTCTATGTTTGAGGTGTGGCCGGCACAGCTCAACAATTTGCTGTAGGATGCCCCTGTCCACCCTATAGCACTCCACTATCTCCAGCTCATGTAGCCCCTGGTAGGTTACCCAGGGTCTGTACACTCTTCTCCTTCTCCTCACTGTGGGTTGGTTGTCAGCATTCTCATCTTCTCCACCCTCAGTCTCTTCCACATATTGATGTTTGAGAGCAACAGCAGACCCTATAATTTTGTTAGTTTTGTCAGGTAAAATTTCCCCGTCTGTGTACACCGGTGGTGTAGAGTTTGTGGAAAAAAACAGAGTGAAAGGTGTTTGTATAGTTTATAGTAGTGTGCTGGGCTGGGCTGGGGTACTGCTTGTGTAGTTGGCTGATTCTGATACATTTCACCTGCCAGCTATGCTAGTTCTCCTTGATTGCCTTCCTACTGCTGTTTTACCTTCCCATTGCCTTCTTGTTTAAGCCCCAAGGTGCGCCATGCATACCCAATGCTCAGATGTGAACAGAGCTGGTATTTCCTGTTTTTTTTTTTTTTTTTTTTTTTTTTAAACCCAGTGTGCACACCCGTTTAGGCAATGTAAACACTGCTAAGCAGCCTCAGACACACTCCCCTTCCTTAGCTGTGCTTAGCTAAGGGCAAACACAGGCCACAGAACTCCAATAAGTTTACAGCATGCATGACACTCCCCCTTATGAGGTCATCTACCTCTTATGCTTATACCATGGTGTTGCTGCACCTACATGGTTGGGTGCAAGCTAACACTGAGGGGTAATCTGTAGTTCAGTATCAATCCCCTCATTTGCATAAAACTGACTGCTAATGTATGGTTACAAGACTGACACTCAGCCTTCCCCCTTAGCAACCACTATTCCATGGTATTGTTGTCTTCTGCATGCCATTGACTATTATGGCAGAATGCTGATTTTGGTTTAAAAGCTTATTTCCAACTTTTTTCTTATTTTCGGGCCAATCCCATTTGCGCAACGCTGCCCTACGCTTAAACGACCGATAATTTTGCAACTATTTACCATGCCAATGGCCATATATTTGGCCACTGGCATGCCTACTACATTGAATACATGCTTTCTTTGGAGCTGTCATGCCTCAGTTTTGTAATTTGCAGAAATGTATTCAGTTAGTAGCCGAATACATTTCTGTAGGTTACACTATTACTGCACAGATGCCTGCCTGCTTTTTGGATCACTAATTCACCTCAATTGCATGGTTTTCACCTGCAAATGGGGTAATTAGCATACAGGAGCTGTGTCCATGCAGGAATAGTGTAGGAGCACTCATGCATGTCCCAGGAGCTCATTCCTGGATCGCTCATCGGCCATATTGCATGCAGCAGCTCTTGCACTATTCCTGCACACTGTGCAGAGCTTGCTGAATCTTGGGGTTTGTTTTATATACTCTTTCGAGAGTAGTATTTTCAGTTTTAATATGTATTAATTTTTTAACTTGTTTAAGGAAATGTGTCTTTAAATGAAAAGTTATTTTTATTAATAAAGACATGTAATTGGTTTACTTTTGTGAATCCCAGAATGTTAATTTATCTGAAGAAGTTCCATTACATCAATTAAAAGGAATGAAAGTGCTCTTCTGTACATTTGTTTCCATTGCATCCTTCTTGCAATAAGAATCTTATTGTGTGTCAATTACAGAAAATTTATTGTGTTTGGATAAATATTTTCTGAAGTCTGGACAAATAGAGCTGCTAAAAATAAGAATTTTGGTTGTTGGTATAATGGTTAAGTTGTTAAGCTCACAAATACAAGGTATAGTGTTTAATTCTCACCCTTGGAAGGGAAATTGTCCAGGATTAAAATGTTCTGCAAGGGAAGCTAGCCTTGTACTTACCTATGAGCCTAATTTGAATTCAGAAGTTTGAAGATCCCTGCAAAGTCTGAATGTATGTTAAAATTTAACTTTTTAATTTTTATATTGGAAGCTGTGATTACAAAATAAATAAAACTTAGGAGGAGCATTATCAATGAAGAGAGCCACTGTCAAAAATACATGTGAAACAATATGACTTGTTTTTCTTACATGTTGAAACTGGAATTCACAGTTTATCAACCAAATAATTGTGTTTTTTGAATTTATTGATTTGATAGTGTCTGCAACTATGCATTTCCTGCAAAGTTTGAACATTTACTTATTTATTGGTATTTGCTTACTGGGAAAGTCCACTAGGCCAAAAGAGCCCATTTTCAGCGGAGGCCCGGGGAGAAAATCTCCACAAGGTAGTTAGTATAATAGTACGTAATATTCAACGCAGTTAGTAGATACAAAGAGTATTGTACAAAAACAAACAGTGTAATTCAAAAACAGAATAAGATGCATGTAACATATGATATATACAAATTAATACAGTTTTAGGGACATACAGTAATTTAAGCAACCATATTACTATACATTTAAAGAAAATATAATGGTTAAAGCAGTTCTATAGCTTTGCTTTTTAAGGTGCTCTAAGAGTATCAGACAGAATAATAGTGCCAGGCAATGTGTAATTGAATTATTCCCTGATAGTAAGGCATAGGTAGATAACTTATACATGTTTTAAGTAGTGGTAAAGGAAAGATTTGAAGAGGTGAAGAAGTGAATAAGGGTGAATATGACTTAAGGTGTGGTGAATTAGGTTATGGATGAGAACTAAGTCATTTCCATAGGAAGGAGAGATGTTGCCACAGAGATTTTTTGAAGGACAAGATATTACTGGAGATTTCGATAGCTATTGGGAGAGCATTCCATAGTTTGGCAATAGAGATTAGAGCATGTGGCCAGCTGGGAGCTTTGGTTTGTCTACTTGGAGAAGTTGATTTTGGATTTGAATGGCCTTTTTGGTAATAATGGGTTAAAATGGAAGAAAGGGCAGTCTGATGGTTTATGTATGATTTTTGTGTGCTGTGATTAGTTGTAGGTAGGTCAGGTAATGTGGAAGTTAGAGCCAGTTAAGCAATTGTATGGAGATGCAGTGATGGGAATAGTATTTTGCTTCGGTTGCAAATTTGGTGACCTTGTTGTAACAGGACTCAAGCTTGGTTTTTAGGGTGGATAGGATATTGGTAAGGAGAGGAGCACCATATAAGAGAGAAGGTAGGAGAAAGGCTAAGGCGAGAGTTCACTTTGTAGAGCAGTTAAGAAAGTGTTAATGTTTACAGAGGGTGCCTAGTTTTGGTGTGTTTTTTTTATATTATTGTGGAAATGGAGGACAAATATCATGCTTTCATCCTAAATAACACCTAGTAATTTAGTATTAGAGACAACTTCTATAGTGGTGTTATTTTGAGATTGAATGGTGAAATCTATCTTGCTAAACTAAAATATAAAAGGCAAGGATGTAGTAAAAAAATATATGTTTCTTTAATCACGAACCAATAATGTAAGCGCTTTCACTTACATTATTGGTTCGTGATTAAAGAAACATAAATATTTTACTACATCCTTGCCTTTTATATTTTAGTTTGGTTGTGCTTGTTGTTTGTGGTGTTAAATCTGTCTTGCTAACAGAGATGTTTTTCTTGGGAATACTAACAGTAATTTGTTTTTTTAGGGTTTAGAGCTAGATGATTATTGGCCATCCACATTTCCATATCAGTAAAAGCCTTCTGGGTTATTTGCAGAAGTTCCATTGTTGATTTAGCAGAGCAAATAATGCTTGAATCATCTGCATATTGTACTATTGATCCATTTTTAAGGGTGAAGTGAAAGTCATTTATGACGATACTGAAAAGAAGAGGTCCTAAGATGGAGCCCTGGGGAACACTTGTGGAAGACTCAAGAAATGGAGAGAAAGAGTTGAACCATCTAGTAGATTGCTGTCTATTTTTTAGATAGTTAGCGAACCAGTTTACAGCTGGGGAGAGTTACCTAGATTGGGGAGTTTACTGTGGAGTAGAGGGTGGGAGACTGTATCAAAAGCTTTTAAGAGGTCGAGAAAGAGTGAAGTTACAAATTTACCAGCATTTCTGGCTTGATTGACTGTGTCCATGAAGGAAATAAGAGAGGTAGTAGTGCTGTGACCTGACCTAAACCCATGTGGAGAGGAATTGGTTTAAGAATAGATAATACATGATGACATTTACTGTTGTGTCTTTCATATCTATAAGGTTTGTGGACCATAAAATGTTATAATGCTCTTGGAAGTAGGCAAAATGAATGTGCATGTAAAAATGCTATATGTGATATTTGACAATGGATACAAAAGTAGAACTTAATAACACATGGTGAAACTAACCACTGTATTTGTTTAGAAAGTACTTGGTGCAGTAAGCCAGTGTTTTTAATAATAGAATGTGTTAATATATGAAAATCAGTCTGTATGTTCATCTTGGGTTATGTTTGCATTTTTAGGTGTAAATGGTTAACTGTGTATTCAAAAATGACCATGGAAAGTGTTAAATCTAAATTAATCTTCCTTACATTGTAATAATATGTGTAACTGTCTATATCTGAAGGAGCTCCTAATAGTTTGCTCTCCTCCACAGACCGTAGCCTGAGAGTCTGCAGTACTAATGAATAGTCAGATAAATTTGCCTGCATACTGATTATTTTACATTATTGTTTAATTCTGTTTAATAATACCAATGTGATGTTTTTATAGCTGTAAAATGTTGTTAAATACACTTGTGAAGATAAAAGCAAAAGCTATCTATAATGAGGGGCAAAATGTGTTAGACAATTACACTTATATAAAAGAATACAAATTTGGAGGTCAAGCATATTCCAGTAATGCAGGGTACAATTTATAAATGACTGTGTGTCTCTAGAATGTGAAAGTAATGAAGAATAATGGTATGACAGTATGGCACATACTATGCTGAGCAGAGAGGAGTATTAAAGAGTGAAAGAATGTGCTATGCAATTCTGTGAGTGCCAGTTGTGGGTAGAGGACTTCATTGGCCATAAAATGGTGCTGCTAAAGAAAAATAAAAGTTATGTACTTACTATAATGATAGATCTGTATTGTCTGCTTCTATACTTCCTCAACGGATGAGTTACTGGATCCATCTAGGATCTGACTACCACAAATTTCAGACATTGAATCCACAGCTCCTCCACTTACCCATAATCCCCTATAGTTAACAAAATACCTCAGATCAAGTTTGCCCGTACCTTACAGTAAAACATGTACAGTATCATCGTAAAAAAACACATCCTTGATACAGTAACAAGCCCTGCCCCAGAGCTTCAAGAGTACATGATCTAGCCACGGACTATCAGTGTGGTCACTCCAGAAGCAAAGAAAATGATAACTGAAAGGGGGAGGGTGGGAGGGAGGTTGAGGAAGGATGGAAGCAGCATGAATATATCATTATAGTAAGTACATAACTTTTTATCCAGTGCTGTCTCTTCCATCCCCAGCAACCATAAACCTTGGGAGGTCTCATGGAAGGATATTCCAGAGGACAGCTAAACCAAAGGAAGCTGTAGACCTGGATTATAAATCCAGATTATAGTGAGATACGAAGTTATGGATATTTGACCAAGTAGCTGCAGCACAAATGTCATCAACTGGAACTTTAGAGAAAAAGGCAGTAGAGGTAGCAAATTACCCAGAAGAACAAGCCTTAGGAGGGCCAGGTAAGGACAGCCCTTTCTTCTTTTAGACATAATAAATACATTCAAATAGACAGCTAGAAAGAGTTATCTTAAACACTCCTTTACTCAGTTTTGCTGTGGAAAAGGAAACAAACAACTGGATATTCTTTTTGACATTTTTAGTGCAATGCAGGTAGAACCAGAGCTGACTCTGTATGTCCAGAAGGTATAACATAGGTTCATAGTTTAGTACTAAGCTAAATGCCCTTGTGAGCCATTTTAAGCCTCGCCAATTATCCCTTGTGAGACTCAAACCCTGCACCTTGTGTTTGTAAGGCAAACACCTTAGCCATTAAGTCACCCTCCCAAGGTGTTCTGTTTTATTGGCAAAACATGGAAAGAAGACAGGGAGATTGGTTAAATGACTTTAGATAGACTGGATGGATTTATTCTCAGACTAATTCTATCCTTGTGAAACACCAAGTAAGAGCTTTACAGAAAAGAGTGCAAAGCTCCAATATTTTCTTTGCAGAAGAAACTGTTGCCAAAAACAATATTTTCCAAGACAGGTATTTCAAATCAACTATATCTGCAGGTTTGAAGGGGGGGAGTCTCATCAAAGCTTGCAGAATAAAAGTAATATCACAAGGAGGAACATGATCTCTAACAGGAGGCCACAGTAAAAAAGTACCACTTAAGAATGCTTTAGACAATCTCATGGAAGCAGTGGATGGCCAACCAAATCCTGATAGTATAGTAACTAGATCCACTGTGAAAAATGAAAGACAAGAAATCTAAGATAGTTGGGAGAGGGGCTGTAAAGGGGTTCAAAGACTGAAAATCTCTTTCATTTACTTTTGAAAATCTTCTTGGTTGAAGGTTCTTGTGCAGACGTCAGAATCTGTATAACTTGGAATGAAAGCCTGGACTGTCTAACCATCACTGAAACTGGGCAAACCATGTGGTGAGCTTGAGGTTTTCTATGTTTGAGTGAGGCTTCCTGGCATGTTGAGAGTGAAGATCTGGATCAGGGTCTAGCACCCACATATAGTGAATTAGATGAGACCAGAGGAAGGTAAGCCACACCTGTCAAGGCCAGAATGGAGCAATGTGGATCACTGCAGCCTTGCTCCATGTTGCTTTGTGCAAGCACTTTGGGATGAGAGAAGTGGGTGGGTAGGCATAAAGGAGACTGGTGGGGGCAAGTGTGGGTCAAAGCATCCTTTGGGGTTAGCTGTCTGCTGCATTTGGTGTTGAAAGGGGAAGCAAGGAAGTCAAAATATGGTGCCCCAGTGGTTGAAAATCTGATCTGCCATTGTCAGATTGAGGGATCACTCATGGGTAGACCTGCTCAACCTGTCCACTAGCACATTCAACTTCCCTGGTATGTGTGTTGCTGTCAGAAAGCAGTGAGAAGATATCACCCACTGCCAGACCTTCATGGCTTCTCAACAGAGTGGATTTTCCCCCTTGCTTGTTGATGTACCAGGCTACTAACATACTGTCCATTTGGTTGGAGATCACATCCTGGGAAGGGAGTCCTGGAAGACCTGCAGTGCTAGGAGAACTACACTCATCTCGAGAATATTGATGTAAAGACTGGCCTTTGAAGGGGGGCACATGCCTTGGACAGTCTTTCTCAAAAAATGCTGCCCCACCCCAGTTGAGAAGCATCCATGAGCATTGTGTCTTGGGGACAAGAAATAACAAATAGTCAACCTTGAGATACCATTGGAAATTTTAGCTGCCACTGAATATGAGTTTTGTAAATTTTCATGAGGGACAAAGGAAAATTCATAGGTTAACATCTCACTTACCATAGGACTATAACAGTCCACTGAAGCACACTTATATGAAACTTGGCTAGGGGGACTAGGGTAATGGCAGCTGCCACTGGGACAAAATGTCACAAAAATCAACCTTGTTGGTAGCTTCTAATGGGAGAGTACTGCAGCTGTTTGTTGCTGAAGCAGGGTAATCCTGAATTCCGGTAGCATGGCTATCTGTAGTACTGTATCCAGATGTGCTCCAATGAATTCTGTGGCTTGAACAGATTAAGGCATGGACTTGGTTACATTGAGAGTTATCTCCAGTCATGAGCAAAGGTGGAGCAAGGAGTCTCTGGCTTGAAGTAGGAGATTCACAGTGGAGACAGTTACAAAGCAGTCATCCAAGTAAGGGAGCACTCGAAACTCCAACATCCTGAGATGAGATGCAACTACTATCATGCACTTGATGAACACCGAGGATACTATGGTGAGATCAAAGGGCAGGTCTCTAAACTGGAAGTGACTGTCTCATGGATGGAACTGGAAAAACCTACTAGAGCATCTGCCCTTCTTTGTGTGGAAGTAAACATCCTGAAGGTTTGTTGAGCACATCAAGTCAGCCTTCTTCAACAATGATAGGATGACCATACAGAATTTCATCTGTTTCACATATTGGTTCAAGTGGGTGAGGTCCAGAATTGCCCTTAGGCCCCACTTTTCTTTGGCACCAAAGAGAACCTTGAGTAAATTATGGATCCTTCCTGGAGTGATGAGATCTCTTGGATTACCTGTTTGTCTAGCAGCTTTCTTATCTCTAAAGCTTCAGCATTTTGTTGAGGTTGTGACACATTGGGGAGTTTCCTTGAACATGAGGGATGAGAAAGAAATGGAACTGTGTAATCTTTGGGTATAAGTTTATACACTTGAGCATCTTGAGTGATTGATGTCCAGGCCATGGATGGCAGGGATAAGCAGCCCCTAACTGCTCCCAGAGTGCAGTAGTAAGGCAACTTTTCAGGAGTGCTGAAAAGGCCTCTTGGAGAAGAAACCGCTAAAGCATTGGTTCTGCTGACCATTTCTGCCACAGGAATGGCATCCATTATTATTGATCCCCCCCTCTGCCTTGGGTCTATCACCAGAAGTGTCAGGAGCAAAACCATGGGATTTGCAGAACATCAGTTTCTTCCCTCTTTTCTGGTTTGAAAAGAAGGTTCTTTTGGGGGAGGGAGAACTAAATCCCTATGGCACACAAGGGTTTGCCATCTTGTTCGCTTCTAGAAAATGTCTGTTACTTTAAATCCAGACAGGGTGGAGCCATCACAGGGAGCATTGATAAAGGATGTTTTAAAGTGCAGTGCAAAGCTGTAATCAGGCATGCCATCTACCAGTTATTCTGGAGCCCGCTGCTTTCAACATGCTCTCAGCAGCATTTGAAGTAAGGTGCGTTCACACGTTATATAAGGAAAAGAGTAGTCAGCTTTGTGTCAATGGATTTCTTCTCCTTCACAGACAGGGATCCAGGTAGGGATTTGGAAAATTCCTTACTCAAATCCCTCTGGAAGCATATTATGTCATCCAAATGATTTTGCTCCCTGAGAAAGAATGTCGCTGAAATGCAAACCCACTTCCCAAATCTGGTCAGTGTCCTAGACTCCATGTTAGGGGGATTGACAATGGAGCTCTTTTCATCTAGCTCTTTCTTGTTGGATGCTATCACCACCATGGAATCAATTGTGGAGTTCTTCCTCTACAAGGGATGACCTTTAGAAGATACCAAAAACTTGTTTGGTTTCCAGGGAATAGGTTTGACTATATCCAGCTCCTTCCATACCCACCTAGAGATCAAATCCACCAACTTGTCCATGGGAAGGACCACCCAAAAGTTAGACAGGCCAGTCCCAAAAGTCTCAATAAATGCTGCTTACTCCTCAGTAAGGCTTTGGTCAACAACCCCCCTTTCTGTCTAAGCAGTTATAAGGTCTCACTGAATGAGATGCCCACAAGGGGGATCTGGGGATCCCTTACCATCGTCAAAATCAGTATTCTCAGTTAAAGACTCTTGAGGGGAGTCAACATGCATCTTCTTGCTTGTGTACTTTTGACAAACTTTCCCAGTGGGGCAGTCTGCAGAGTACTCTAAAGCTAATGGGGAGTCCTCAGTGTGAACTGTTTCAAGGCTTTGAGGGCCTGGCTGCCCTGACAGGATAGAATATAAAGGGCAATGACCCAAGCAGCTCCAGTGGGGAAGGGGCAGATCTGAGTCGGGAAGGGAAGCATGCTCCCTAGATCAAGAGAGCCCCCGCTCAAAGGCTTTGAAGGCACTTAGTTTGGACTGAAATACCTGCCTGAAACAACTCCAGAACCAAATCCATTGCCAAGCTGACTGGTGCCAAAGCTCAAAGGGGAAGGGATGGTTCTGAAAGCTTCTAAGTGAATCCCAGCTCAAAGGCTCTGAAACTGACATCTCAGCTCCAAGATCCATCAGGGTCTGAGCCACTCATAGAAGATTGGATCAGAGATATGGGTGGTGTAGAAGAAGACCAAGTCTTTGGCTCCGACATAGACAAGCCTCAGGAAGCACTCAGATCCAAGATCCCCAAGTCCAATAGTCAGATTGGGGAAAGAGTAATGATGTGGTAAGGGATGAGTCAAGGCCTATGACTCTCCAGGGGCTGGAGCCAGGAGGACCTCCAACTGGATCTGGGCCCTGAGGAACTTCCTCATCGTTCTATCCAAATCCACTTTGGAAAGGATCCTGGATTCTTGTCTTTGGAAAGGATCCTGGATGACCACAATGATGTGAGAGACAAAGCAGTGGAAGGTGGTCTGGATGTCCTGTGAGTGGGTCTGTCCTGGTGAAAAGATGATCATAGATTTGAACAGACCAGCTCTGGAGAGAAGCATGGTTCCTATAAAGGAGGAGTGCTGGATCCAATGGTGATAGGTCTGACATGGAAATAGGAGCCATAGTTCTCAGAAACTTCTGTACTGGACCTGAGGAACTTGAGCAGTCTGGTGACCTTTTCTTAAGATCCTTGACTTTTTCTTTTTATCTTTGTCCCTGGGCTTCTCCATACTCTTCTCACCCTTAGATTTTTAATAAACTTCTTTCCTAAGGGAAGAAAATGGAGAGTGATGAAGTGAAACTTCTACCACTGTGGTAGGGGGAAATCCTTTAAGCACAAGTTTGTTTTGTCACTCCACTGCAGCTCAAGAACCAAAGGAAGTAAAAACAGAGCACTACTCATCTTAATGATCAGCCCCCCCCCCCCCAAGCAATATGAGCACTTGGCATGCACATCATACATAGGGATTTTGTGGCCACAGGCCACACAGTTTTTAAAGCCAGAAAACTTTTCCACCATTATACCAAAAGTAGCAACCCACTAGGCATAACACATGGCAGTAATCAACTAAGAAAGCAAGACAACACAGCTACCCTAAGTGTACCAACAAATACCAAAGACTACTAGCAATAATCCAGAGAAACACACAGATAAAACATACATGTTTACAGCAACTTAACAAAGAAAGCTTGAATGAATCTAAGGGGATAGGGAATCAGGCATCAAAAATGGTGAAACAAGATACATTTTTTATATAGTAGACTAAAGAAAAAGGGGAGGAAAAAAAATTAGCAAATAAGAGAGAAGTATATTAGTTCACATCCAATGCAAACACGTGGTAAACAAGATCTGAGGTTATTTGTTAGCTATATGGGACTGAGGGTAAGGGGAGGAGCCCAAGCATTGGATACAAATTCTGAAAGTAGCTGAAGTCGCATGCTAGGTGGCTCTGATAACCCAACTGTTGAGGAATGGACAGAAGAGACAACATCAGATCTAATAATTGCTAGGTAAAGGCAAATGCTTCTTTCAGACAATTCAGGATGCTGATGGAGCTAATGATGCTATAAATGTCTACATAGTGGCATGGATAAGATGGAAGAGGATGCCTGCATAAACTATGCAGAATGAGGAAGGAAAGAATAAGAGATTTGTATGGATAATGTGACAGAGTGGAAAAACAGTAAAAGGAACATTCAGACTACTGCAGAAACGTATTATGACACCATGCACTCTTTTAAAGCATATGAACCACATGGTCAATGAAAAGGATTAGTAATGAAAGATCAGAGTATGAGATCAGGTGGAGGAAAAAAAGGAGGTGGACAGTTTTGGTGGAAATGACAAAGTGGGATGTAGTCTGCATTTTCTTAGGGCAAAAGTATACCTGTCTGCTAACTGAGAATATTTTCGAGAGGATTAATGAAGTGATACAGATCACAAATAAGATGTAGAAATAGCTAATAGTTTTATATTAGATGAGAAGTATGATAGTGAGTTTTATATTAGATGAGAAGTAAGATAGTGAGTTTTATATTAGATGAGAAGTAAGTGAGTTTTATATTAGATGGGAAGTATGATAGTGAGTTTTATATTAGATGAGAAGTAAGATAGTGAGTTTTATATTAGATGAGAAGTATGATAGTGAGTTTTATATTAGATGGGAAGTAAGATAGTGAGTTTTATATTAGATGAGAAGTAAGATAGTGAGTTTTATATTAGATGAGAAGTATGATAGTGAGTTTTATATTAGATGCGAAGTAAGATAGTGAGTTTTATATTAGATGAGAAGTATGATAGTGAGTTTTATATTAGATGAGAAGTATGATAGTGAGTTTTATATTAGATGACAAGTATGATAATGAGTTTTATATTAGATGGGAAGTATGATAGTGAGTTTTATATTAGTAGCGAAGTAAGATAGTGAGTTTTATATTAGATGAGAAGTATGATAGTGAGTTTTATATTAGATGAGAAGTATGATAGTGAGTTTTATATTAGATGAGAAGTATGATAGTGAGTTTTATATTAGATGAGAAGTATGATAATGAGTTTTATATTAGATGGGAAGTATGATAGTGAGTTTTATATTAGATGAGAAGTAAGACAGTGAGTTTTATATTAGATGGGAAGTATGATAATGAGTTTTATATTAGATGGGAAGTAGGATAGTGAGTTTTATATTAGTTGAGAAGTAAGTGAGTTTTATATTAGATGGGAAGTATGATAGTGAGTTTTATATTAGATGAGAAGTAAGATAGTGAGTTTTATATTAGATGAGAAGTATGATAGTGAGTTTATATTAGATGGAAAGTATGATAATGAGTTTTATATTAGATGGGAAGTAGGATAGTGAGTTTTATATTAGATGAGAAGTAAGTGAGTTTTATATTAGATGGGAAGTATGATAGTGAGTTTTATATTAGATGAGAAGTAAGATAGTGAGTTTTATATTAGATGAGAAGTATGATAGTGAGTTTTATATTAGATGAGAAGTAAGATAGTGAGTTTTATATTAGATGAGAAGTATGATAGTGAGTTTTATATTAGATGAGAAATAAGATAGGGATGATTTGGGGGTTACTTGATGAGGGATGAAATAGCTGTACTTGGTGTCAACTGTTTTCCATTAAATTTTGGCAATAACAAGATGCTTTATTGGTGCACTCATTCTTGATTAAAGGTGAATCTGCAATTATCTAGCTTTTATTTTATCTAAAGTGAAATAATTATGTTAGAAAATTAATTAAATGATTTATGCTGAAGAAAAATGAAGGGGCTGACTGCATTTGTTTAATAGATATTTGAAACCTAAAAATAAAACTGGAAATAAGGGCAATGTTATTGTTAAGTCTGGGTTGATTAAAAAAAGTCTTGAATCAGATTAATGTTTAGAAGACATTTTTATTATTTATATATATATATATATATATATATATATATATATATATATATATATATGTATATGGGTCTACTTCAAAGTATTGAATGACCACTTACTCGAATCCCAAATCATTGAGACGAAAATAGCAAAGCCACATTTTGTGAACCATCAAACCATTGAAAACATTCACAGAGAAAGGAATCACTTGGCCACCACGGGGAAGTTTGCACATTTCTCCACTATATGATGTGATCTTGGAGTGGGTATAAGTTAAGGAGGTGTGGTGGGTGCAGCCTCCACATCAGGGGGGTGGGGGGGAACCCCCAACTTTGGTGGGTTTTACTTGCTTTGTTCATAGGTTCATAGGTTGGTACTAGGCTATCAGCCCTAGGGCCTATACAAGCCTAGCCATAACAATTCCCTGGCTATTTCATCCCACACTATTTACTTCCCTGGACCTCTGTCTAGCAGGGTGACTGACATGATCCCCGAGATGAATTTTCTTTTTCCCATCCAATCGTCAAGGTTCCTTTTGAAGACGGCCAAAGAGGCGATCTGCTTGACATGTATGGGCAGTCTATTCCAGAGTCTCTGGGTCAAGTACCTATCCCTCCAGCATGTTTTGTTTATTGTGATGACAAGGTTCAGATCCCTGGAGCGTGTAGCTCTGAGGGATAGGGATTTCTTTAAGTGTAGCATGTCCAACAGCTCTGGGTTTGACATAGCCTTGTATGTTAAGCAGAGATCGCCTCTGAGTAGACGATATGCGACAAAGTATAGCTAGAGTTTTTTTAAGGCGGTCAGCATAGGGCATCTGCTTTAGTCCTGTGATTCTTTTAGTGAGGTATTTCTGCGGCCTTTCCAGTTGTTGCAGATGTCTTGAGAGGTACATACCAAATGGGGCATTGTATTATATAATGGGTCTAATGAGGGATGAGTACAGTGGGACAATGACCTCCTTTTTCCTGGATGAAAAGCCCTTAGTGATGAGGTGTGCCACATAGAAGGATTTCCTGACTGTTGTTGCAATGTGGTTATCAAAGGTGAGACCAATGTCCACCTGTGTCCCTAAGTCTCTTAACACACTTTCAGTGTTTAGTATACTGCCACCTATGTGGTAATTCACAGGTACATGTTTTTTCCCAAAGGGGATAACTATACATTTCTTGGCATTGAGCTTGAGCCCATGGCTCTGGCACCAAGCATCTGTTTCTCTAAGGCCTTTTGTAGAGTATCCGCATCATTTGGGGTTCAGTAATGGCTCCCAGTTTGCAGTCATCTGTGAACTTTGTTAGCTAGAGTCCCTTAGTGTTGGCCTGTACTTCAGAGAAGTAGATGCCAAACAAAAGCGGTCCCAGGACTGAACCCTGAGGTACTACACTTGTCACTTGTCTGGAGCTGGATTCGAGTCGGCTACTTTTACAGTGTGGGTTCAGTCAGTAAGCCGCTTGGCAACCCATCGAGTGATGTAGGGATTAATGCCCAGCTTAGTAAGTCTGTCTATGATTCCAGAGTGGGGGATGGTGTCAAAGGCCTTGGCGAGGTCCAGATAGGCTGTGTGGACCACCTTAACATCAACCACAGGCTCTTGAGACTGATTCAAAGAAGTTAATCAGGTTCAGGAGACAAGATCAGCCCTTCACGAACCCAAACTGGGTGGGGTCCAGTGTTTGAAGGTTGCCAATGTCTTTGTTTATAAGTTTCATGATAATACGTTCCATGGCCTTGCAGATCAAGCTTGTCAGACTGATGGGGCGGTAGTTCCTGTGATCCAAGGTGGATCCCTCCTTGTGGAGTGGCCATTATTACCAGAATGTGGCAATCTTCCGGTATTGAGATGGGCCGTTTAGGGTTGAGAGGGGGGTGAAGTTGGCACTGACTTGATCTGCCAGGATATTGACAATATCCTTGGGATCAGTATATTTAATGCCATTCTGTTGTAGCTCAGAGCAGATCTGAGCATTGCCATTTAGATTCTTGACATAGTTATAGAATGCTTTGTGGTTGTCTTTGGAATCTTTTGCAATTTTATTTTCATAACTAGCTTTGGAGGATTTTATGAGGGACCTCGGCTTCTTACTGAGACTGGTAAGGGAGTTTTTTGCATCCTGGGATTTTCCTCTTTTCTGCAACAGTTTCTTCCTTTTGGTGTAAAGTTTGTTTATGGCATGGCACCACCAGATTGGCTTCCTTTTTTTGGAGGAGAGCACCCTGGTTCTATTTGGGATGGCACGATTCATGCATGAGTGGATGTGCTCATACAGTGCCTTAGTGTAGGATTCAGCAGTCAAACTTTCAGTTCCCGTCTGCATGGGTGTCATGAAGTTTGTCACTTCTGACTTGAGTAGCATGAAGTAGGCTTTGGAGAAATTTTTTATGGAGGCTTCCTTACTGGGGACTGGGGTTGGGATGTGGATGTTAAGGATGATTAGCTTATTGTCAGAACTGACCAATGGAGGGGGTGACCATAGGTGTGGCGCATCGATTTCCCGTGTTGGTAATGACCAGGTCTAGTTTATTGGAGCCCCTGGTGGGACTATGGATTAGTTGATCCAGGGAGTTGGAATTTATGAATTCCAAGAACCGTTGGGCAAAGGTGTTGACATGAGTAGTTTTCCCAGTTAATGGCAGGGTAGCTGAAATCACCCAGTATTAGGGTGTTTGGTTGTATCTTAATATATATTTCCCACTATGTTTAGAAAGGTGTAGTGAGAATCTTGGGGCATGGTGGGGGATCTGTAGCAAGCTGCAATTTGGATTGCAGTCTTACCTAGAGTTAGTTGCACCTGGAGAATTTCAGACGCATTATATTGGGCAACTAGCCTGCTGGTGTGAATATCCTTGGTGAATACGGACACTCCTCCACCTTTAGTATTTCGGTCCTGGTTTGGTGGCCGAAGTGTGGTAAGAGTTGTAGCCTGGTATTGCAGGGGTTCTCTCTGGAGCCTTAAAGCAGGTCTCAGTTACTGCACAGATATCAATGTTCTCCATTTTTAGGAGTGCCTCGAGAGAGTGTATTTTGAGGTTTAGACTTCTAGCACTGAGTAGTATTACCTTAAGAATTTGCATGCTTGTACCTGTTATGGTGGTGGTTTTGTCCTTTGAACTTTGCCTACAAAAGGCACTATAGGGGTAGCAACAGCCTTAGCCAGTAACCTGAATCCCAGGGGCGACAGGTGCAGACCATCTCTGGCAAAGCATCGTGGTCTGTCGATCATGTCATCCCAAACAGACAGATACTTGATCCCCTTTGAATGACACCAGAAGCTTAGCCGATTGTTGAAGTCAATCATTTTGTCCTTATATTGTGGTATCATTCTGGGTGAAGGCAGGATGCTACTCAGGGCTAGGGTCATAACTGCCTGGGCCACATGATCCAAGAGCTCTTCCATGTCTCTTTTCATGTAGTCCAGAGAGGTACGTCTTAAGTCATTCACTCCAACATGGACAATGACAGAGTCATATTTGTACTTGTTATGGAGTGACTTGAGTGCATGTGTTTTGTGGAAGATCCTGGCACCTGACAGGCAGCTGACTGTAATTTCTTCTTGTTCAGCCTGGTGAGTGGGACATCAGTGTGCCTAACTATAGAGTCACCTATGACTAAAGTGTTAGGTACGTTGTCTTGCCTTAGGGGCTGTTGCTGGGTGGCACACTGGTGTTTTGAGGCACGTGACACTTTGGTTGTGATTGGTGTTTGTTTGCATTTCAGCTTCAGAGGTCCTTGTTGCTTGGGTAGGTTACTGTTAAGGGCCTCTGCATATGAGTGTTTAGTGTTGCTATGTGAGGGTGTTGGTGGTGTGGGTTTAGAAGGGCTATGTGCTGCTTGAGGTGTAGTGCGGGTGTTAACTTTCTCTTCTTGACTGTCTAGCACAATCTTGGGTGGAGAGAGTTTTTCTTCCAGTTTGGCTATGTAAGTGCATCTATCACAGGTTGTAGTGTTGGGTGGTAGGAGGAGGGGGTTGTCTGTATACATGAGGCAATTGCTGCATTTCCTCAGTATGCCCAGATTCACCAGGTGGACAGGAGAAATCACTGGAAGCTGACCCTTGGACATGCCTGGTTTGGTGCTTTTTTTGTAAAGTACAGGAGCTGTTTTCCCTTGCTTTAGCAAGGTACTTTGCAATTATAGGCTGTTTAGTGCCTACGATTAATTTCTCCTTATTAAAAAGGAGAGTTGAGTGCTTATATCAATTTAAGGCTTCCTAGTACTTTCCAGCAGGTATTAGAGCAAGTGCTAGTCACAGGGATGCTTAAAGGTAAGATGGAAAAAACATGGTTTATCCTAAACACTGCAGTGTGCAGTGCACTAGATAAGTTAGATGTGAAAGTAGGTAACTTAAGTTTTACCTGTCTAAAAAGTTAGGTTTTAGTGGAGAGTCACTATTTTTAAAATAGCAAGATAGATTGAAAGGGTGTGGTACTGGTACTATGGAATACAGTAGGATGGCCAATAAATTTCAATAGTTGAAGGGGAGTGATTTCACAAAATGATAATTTTGTGCTTAGTCAAACAAGCCAGTGAAAGCAGAGAGGAAATGAGATATATGGTCAAATTAACATAAGAGGCAGGCAACTAGAATGGCAGTGGTATTTAAGAACACGACAGTGGGCAATAAAGTAATACAAAATACAACAAATAAAAAGCAAACTAACCTTTCCTTTACAGCAAAGTGTAGCAGTTGTTTGCATTTTGTCCTGGTGGCCAACTGGTTCCTTTCCCAGTGAACGTTTTTGATGGTTTGATGGTTCGCCGAAATGTGGTTTTGCTATTTATGTCTCGATGATTTGGGATTCAAGTAAGTGGTTTTCGATACTTTGAAGTAAACCCATATATATATATATATATATATATATATATATATATATATATAGATATGTATAGTTTCCCTTCAAACCATCGAACGTTGAAAACATTGAAGTTCAGATCATCGAGACCAGAACATCGAGTTTTAAAACTTCGAAGGTTTGAGGGGGAAGAAAAAGGTAAGTGTAGGTGGGAGAATGTTTGTGTTTTTGCAGGGCACCTGCATACTGTGTGTGTCTATGTGCCATCTCTGTGATGGCACTGTAGATAGGGTACAGAAAATCTCCCGTTTAGCGCTTCTGCATATAGCGCTAAAATGGGAGATTTCCCTTTATTCCACTGTATTGCGGTCTCGGAGTTGGAATATTAAAGTAGGGGGGAGTGGGGGGGCGCAGCCCTGCATACAATTGTTAAAATGTCTTTTTTTTTTTTTGGTTACACTTGTAACCTTCGATGGTTCAAAATTCGATGTTCTAGTCTCAATCATCAGAACTTCGATATTTTGAAATTTCGATGGTTAAAAGTTGAACTATATATATATATATATATATATATATATATATATATATATATATATATATATATATATATATATATATATATAAAAACTTGCATGACATCCAGCTTTTGTTTTGCATAGAAGGAAGGCAATATGTACCATAGAATTACTGAATAATAATAATAGAAAGGAAAAAAACAGTCTGGAACTTTGTAAAGAAATTTTTTTTTGCCTTGGGAATAGTAATGCACTGTTAGAACATGACAAAAGCTGATAATGAGTCTAAAGTATGTAAGGAAGATTGCATTTAAAGTGAATGAGACTAGAAGAAAACTGCATCCATATTTGTACAAAGATTTATTTTTTTACTTTTTTGACAAAATATAAAATATAAATATATACTCAAATACATCAGATGTAAGTTTCTTATTAAGAAAATTATAGGAAATATGATATGGAATGGTACTGGAGTAAAGAAAAGGAACAATACAATACATTTGAAATGCTTCAATAATGAATAGCTGAAGTACTCAAATTAATATATTTTAATGTGAACAAATCAACCATATAACATGTACATTCCAGCCAGAATGGAAATGGTCCAGCAGGTCTTGAAGATGGCAAACAACCTGATTATGGGTCAAGAACCTTCATGGACTGTGCAGAAGATATGCTTAGATAGAAAAAGTCCTACTTATCATATAATATAGATGTGAACTGTTTCCTGAATATATTCACTGGAACATTTCAGAGAACATTTAAGAAATCCCCATATTATGTATGTTCATGACTGGAGAGAATGTGATTGAAACTGCAGAAGTATGAATTAGTTGTAAAATATAAGTCAGGAAACATATGCATTTGCCAAATACATTGGATGGGAATTTGAACTCTAAACTATGTACCTATAGAATCATGGACCTAAGCAAAGCAATAAGGGTTAAAGGTCCTAAACTATAGCTAATCTTAAAATACTGGTACTAGTAACATGGAAAGTTGGCAGAATAAAGGATCTGAATTAACATATTTTCTGGAGCAAAAGATGTCAGTGACTATAATAACTGTCATTATTTATTACGTGCAACCCACTACCTTTTCACAAAAACATTGCTGATTTAAGATGGACAAAGCAAAACTCTAAGCAAACATCTGGGATGTCCATGAAATTGAGGCACAGTTGAGAGATATTTTTGACACTTGGTAATATGTAAGTGAATGGTTTGAATTATCAGTGTTATATTGTATCAACTGTGGAAAGATGAGTGACTGAAGTGAATGGTGTCTCCAAGATCAGCCTGGTTGGAGTAAATGGAAAAGGTGAGTCTGTTCATTCTGAGATTTTTTCATTTTCTCTGAGTGTGTAATTTTGCAGACAGTATATTTAGAAATCAGTGGTGTGGGTTCAGATACCCACTTTGGCTGGTGCAGTGGGTGGAGTCCTCCTGCAAAAATTATATTTGTAATTTTGCAAGTTTTGTATGCAGCCATAAGCAATTATTATATTTTGATGTTTTGATGTGTTATGAAGATTAAAATGAAAACTTTATTCTCATCCAAAACCAGGACATGCCTTCACACAATTACATTGTTCCAAATAATAATAATAATAATAACAATAACAATAATAATAATAATAATAATGCAAAAAGCAAAACATATTGACTAGTTCTCCAACTTTTGAGAAGTACTGTATATTATTTCTAAATAACAGAACACTGTATCATAGTTTAGATGCTAACGTCCTGTAAGATACATTTATCAGCGCATCTCATAACCCTTCAAACTACAGAGTTATTAATAATTGTACCACGCAGACATTTCAAACCCATAACAGCAATGCTGGTGTTCTAAATCCTTACAAGGATGACCCTTATTTGAGGTCAGCAAGAAGTTCAGATTACAATTATGTTGATGGTGATGAGGGTGTGGGGCTTTCTCCATACTGCAGTGAAAGGCATATGAGAAATGATGACTAGTATGGGTTCTGCTAGGATAAAATGAATTTCTTTTGCTGCTGATTATTAAATGATATATATATATATATATATATATATATATATATATATATATATATATATATATATATACATACACACACACACACATATATTATACTGGTGTTGCTGTTATTACTGTGGATTCACAGCAGTGTACTATTGTTTTTGTTAATGTTTTAAGTGGCAGCAGTATGTGCATGAGTAAAGTGTTGTTGTTTGGTTTGCAGGGAGAAGTTAATCAATGGTTTGGATCTGTTTGAAACACACACACACACACACACACACACACACACACACACACACACACACACACACGCACACACACACACACACACACACACTGACACTCACACAGTTGCTCTTTGGCAAGGGAGTGAATTTTGGTGCATTATTTAAATTCTTCTGTATGCAATGTAAACTGTTTTTTTTTCTTGATGCAACTGTAGTACAAAACTGTAGGACAGGTACGTAATGCAGTTTATGAGGGAGCAAAGGGTTATTCCTGAAATTAGTTTGGAGAGTGATAGAGGCTGAAATGGTGATAATGCTGGGAGATGATTATGGAGATATACTGTGATGTGCACATGGGAGTCATGTATGAAATATGCAATGTTATTACGTTAAAGTTCCTCAAGTGTGAGTGAAAACCCAGCGAGGGACATTTTGCAATATTTGAACAAGTTGAGAGGCACGAACAGCACAGCTCACATCATGTTCTTGTCTTAGACAACAGAAAATAATAAAATGAGTAACTACTTTCACAGAAACTATTTTGCCTATACATCCCAAAGACTGCAGATAACTGAAAATAAAACAGACAAATTTGTTCTTCTAGCAGACTCCAGAACATATCATTGCAACCTACTTCAGGCTCTTACCTGGCTTCTGGTGAGACAAAGTTCCACATAACTAACTGCTTTTTACTTTACTGCACAAAATCATACAAGAAGGCTGCTGCCCCCAGTAACAGGTATATTCTTTGGGAAGTAGCCAAGACAACATCATATCACTTAGCCATCCCACTTTTAAAACTGTAGCAGGATAACATACCTTTTCCAGACTTAAACCAGCTCTGTGGAATAAGATCCCTCCTGAAATCAGGTCACATAATTCCCTGCTTGGCTTTAAAGCATCACTTTCAGAGCACCCTTATAGTGAAACTTACTGTAAATGCTTCAGAGACAATGGCTAACAACAATAAGCAACTCAGACATTCATAAACATAGCACTGCCCTAGCTCCTTACTGAACTGTTTTCATTGTTATCTATTCATTATTTGAATCTATACATTTTGTTTAAGAAAACAGTGCTCTGCTTTTATCTCTCATATTAGCTGCAGTGCTTATTTTATGAAATTTTGCATATTTTAATGTTTTTTAGTGTAATGTTTTCTTGTACCATACATATTAACAATGTAACTTAACCTTTGGCTAAAATGGGTCTTTGGACCAATTCACCAACCAGGTTTACAAACAGAAAATAAATAAAATCAATACCTATTCCTTTGTTTATTTCCCTGATACCTGTATTCAGTTATTTTATTTTATTTTCCATATAAACTCTATTTGATTATAATTACTAGTCACTCTGGATACTTTGAACACTTGTGCCTTAGCAGACTTAATCAAGTATGCATTTCTGCCACAGTATGTAAAAAATAAAGTACTCATGAAAAGTTAAAAATGCACAGGTAGTATCATGTGTTGAAACTGTATGAAATTATAAGAAGTAAGGAACATTAAGGTAAAATGTTAAATGATGGGGTAGCTTGTAACTGTGGAAATGGGAAATTCGTATGCACTATAACATCAAATATATAATTATAGAAAGATGACTTGAGGCAGATTTAAATGTTTAGGTTAGTCAGAATAACCTCATAGACCATGAGAGGGAAAAAAACACTATAGGCAAAAAGAAGGCTTCTAGCAAAAAACAAAAAAAAAATGCTTTTACCTAATGCATATAGTAATAAAAATTCCAACAAAAATATTTTATGTATCACTTGTAATGGGTTATAAAAAGCATGAAAAAAGATGGACATTTTTTGTGAAAAGAATATTAAGAACAATGTATACAACATTTGTTAAAGAAGAAAAATGAAAAAAAGAGAAAATTAGTGTCAGAAGGTGAGGAAAAATAAGAATATTATAAAAGGATTAGAGAATAAGAAGCAATATATGGCAATGTAAGTAAAACCTTAAGGGAATGGTATGAAGAAGTAATGCGGTAGTATATTGGACCGATCCATAAGAAGGATTAGGGGAAGGCATTAAGAAATCAACAAAGGAAAGAAAAGCAGATTTGTTTAAAATATTTTTATTTCCTCTGTTAAAATACATATTGGACCCTTTATTGGAGTATATTTCCTTGGAAATTATTGTTTAGATCATTTGTAACTCCTCCAAGAGTTGCTAAAATGAGTGAAAGAAAATCTTTCTGGCTGTTGGAGATAATAAATAAATTAAAGCTAATTGGTCGCAAAACAGATTTGTACACAAAAGAGAATGTCAACATGTTCTATAAATATTAGTATTAAATAAGCTACTTGGAAAAGGCAACAATGAAACATAAACAATACCAGGCAAGGAAATGTAATACATGTGGGAAAGAGGAAACTATGGCACATGTCATTTTAGAGTGTGAAAGAATAAAGACATTCTGGGATATTAATAAAGAGATATGGAAGAGGGGTGTATAAATGGGAATGGAATTTTATTAATTCTATGAAGGATTAGATAGGGAACAATCTGATTATACAGATAAAAGAATATCTGCTTACTATTAGACATATTTCTTGAGCAAGATACAAAAAATATTGCACAGCAAAACACAAGAAAGCACAGAGATTAAGAAAATACAATTTTGGTTAAAAAAGAAGAGGGGATTAAAGAATAACTAGGTGATGTTAATATATAAAAATTAAGTAATAACAATTGTAACTGACAATCTGAATTTAAATATGTATTATGCTTGTATACACTGTAAATAAGATATAAATAACTTTGTTT
This sequence comes from Protopterus annectens, assembly GCF_019279795.1. NCBI lineage: Eukaryota > Metazoa > Chordata > Ceratodontiformes > Protopteridae > Protopterus > Protopterus annectens. Next base: position 1,014,142,300 of record NC_056747.1, on the reverse strand, counting down.
ATATTTATTTTTTTATTATTAAATAAAATAAAATGTATTATGCTTGTGTACACTGTAAATAAGATATAAATAATTTAGTTTATATGTATATAATAAAGACAAAGACTCCCTATTCTTTTTGATAAGTGCCAAGGGAACTTTTATGTCAATTTAGTATCACATCTGAAGGGTGGCACACTTACCTCTGGATCACGATTATGCTGCACCAGACTGTCAGCAACATGAAAAAAATCACCTGGGGTATGAACAGAGCCCACAACCTTCTGATTTTCCAGCATCAAAGGCGTACGCGCTACCTGTGGAGTTGCTGACACTATTCAGGCAAATGGGACCTCAGTGTAACCTCTCATCTGAAAGATGGTACATTTAGCAGTGTACACCCCCCCCCCCTTGCTGCATTGTAGTAGTAGCATACAGTGGAAATTAATTTAAATACCTGCAGTGGGAATTGAAGCCACAGCCTTATGATTTTCCTAATTAAAGTTGAGTGTCCTACCTGCTGAGCCACTGACAAAAATAGCAGATTTCTCCTTCTCTTTTTGTCATCAACACCGTTATTACAACAAAAAATAGAACTTTACAGTTTTCACTAACTTTCAAGCAGGCAACTATGGGGCACATCTTTCCACTAGTGCCTCATATTCAATGAACAGACTGAAATATACACTGATGATTACCGAAAGTAATTTGTTTTGTGAAATTTTAAGTCTTGACATAGCTGGGCTTTTATTAATAAACCCATACTAACTTATTTTCATTTACTGGAGTAACAAGAGGATTTAATGGAGAGGAAAGTGCAGTTGTATAAGTAAATGTGCCATAACAGTAGATGTTTGAATGATCACTGCAGTAGCTGCTCCCTCCTTCCAGCCCACTTGTTTTTTTTTTTGTTTTTTTTATGCCAGGGTGTGGACACTTACTTTTTGTTTCTTCCTAGCTTTGTCCTTTCAGGACTCAGCCTTTCTCTCTCTTTTGGCATGAAACCTCTGAAGGGCTTGGCACCCAAACCTGTGATTTTAGGCAGCCCAGCTTGAGATGCCTAACTATTTGAAATCTTCGATGGTGCCTTGAAGCTTTGGAAACTCGCCAGCTGTTATAGCCTTGTCAGGATATAACCCGTATAGCTAAGAATGCTGCATCATTGATCAATATGATGAACATCTGAATGTAAACAGGATAATCCCAAAACTGCCAATTACTGAAAAAAGTGTATTTGGAGTAATCCTGAGAAGAGAATACTTCAATAAAAGCTTGGTCAGAGCAGAAGTCTGCTTGGAGAAGAGAAATAAATCCATACAAAACCAAATAAGCTGTATACTGCCTTATTTTAAATCATGCAAAACAATACTACCTAATCAGCTTAGGAAAGAAATATTGGCAGTCATACATAAGCTACATTTATGAACTGTGAAGTGTATAGAAAGAGGTCTTCATGTGTTATACTGTCCAGGAACATCAGTGCAAATTGAGCAAGAAGTCTGAGACTGTTCAGTAAGCAGTGATAACAATGGCCAAATACAATATGTACACGCTATTATTTAAAGTTTTAAGAAGTTGTGAAGTTAAAAAACATTATAAGTAGTGGAATGACTAATCTACTTAGATCTGTGCTTTGCATAAATAAGATTCCTGATGTGGTAATACTAGATAATTGTAAACAAAATGCATGCATGTAATTCAAGATATTTTCAGAGAAATGAGAATTTCAACATGAAACCTCTAATTCAAACTATACACAATCAACTGGTCATGTCAAGATGACAGTTCTAACAATGAACTACTTCATGAAGAAAGTTCAAAGCATTAACAGCACCTGTTCTGTTGATGTACACAGCTTTACTGGAATATAGGAATACATTATTGCAAGGTGTTTCTCTGCAGCTCAGCTATTGATGGATTGTAGAAAAAACAACAAAATACCTGCCTCTGCTTCCTTACTTCATTCTAAAAGCTTGCTTTCACTTATAGAATGGTGAATAGAAAACCATTCTAAGCAAAATTAATATTATGATGAAGCAAAAAGATGTCTGCCTATCTTCTAAAAAAAAAAAAAAACAGGGAGGAAGAAAATACACAGCAGGATGGCACAGAGTACACATCAGAAGGAGATGTTGTGAATCAATGTGAACATCCCAGATCTTCTGTTATTTGGAATGAGGGTAGGATGCTGCTGAGAAGAAAAGAGTATGTCCCTTAGTGAATGTGTCAGAGACAGAGACCTACAGCAAAAAAGATGTAGGAAAAGTGTCCTGAGAAATACCTGAAGAGGTGTCCAAGAGACATTTCCATAATGACTAATAGGGGAGCAAAGGACTAACAGTAGATGTTGCTCCTCTCACTCCAGAATATATCTGCATGCTGATGTAAATGCAAATGCACAAGGTCCTGTAGCACTATTTATTTACTTATTTATTTTTCATTTGTTTACCCGGAGTGCCCAACTGAGCCGGAGGCCCATTCTCAGCGGAGAACCAGGGAGAAAAGCTCCATGTTACACAAAGAAATATAATTTAAAGAAACTATGAATATAAACAAAAGTTCAACAGCTACAAAACAGTACAGCAATTTTTACATTAGTGTCAGAAGTGCAGATCACAGACTCTCATAAATACTTGAACTAGATGCAAATACAAAGAAAAACAGAAATATACTCATACAGCACCAGTAAGTGAAAATATGTATCTGAACTGTATTCTTGAATATGCTGCTAAAATAAAGTTTTTGCGCTAAAGATTTCAAAATGACAGACAGAAAAATACTAAAACGTCAGGTCATTCTCACCCTGGAGAGGGAGTGCTCACCTGCAGGATCTGGCAGGATTGAGCTGGGGATCCCCTCCTGAATATGTGAAGCCCCAAAGGAAATGAACAGTTCTAGGAAGCTAACAAATATCAGTAGTAAGTAGAATATAGAGGAGCAGACAAAAAATAGACAGATAAAAAAAGAAAAATAAACATAGCCGAAATACAGGAATGTGTTTTTTTTTTTGGTAAAACAATGTACAGGAATATAATACTGAAAGTAGAGATGTGTTTTGTTATCAACTGTCTGTACTTTTGCATATGACTCTACCTCGGTGTAAAGTATGAACCTCTAACTTTTGAAAGAGGCAGGTATAATACATGTGTATAGGTTTAACAGATTTGGATAGTCTATGCCGTGCAACACTTCTGTGAGTATGTCATGTAGTCTGGCTTCAAATATTCACTGGACAGACTGAAATACATATGGATGAAGGAAGTATAAATATGTTATAATGGAGCTGGATGCACAGAACAGTGACACTCTGTAATACAGTAAAGATAAAGGCAGGACATAAACCAAAGCAACAGTATGCATCTTAAAAGCATTAGTGCATAAGGCACTTGGGGAACAAATATAGTAACTTACAGCACACAGCAGAGCAGGCTTGTGTGTTCTACAGGTGACTAACATGAGAAACACATGCAGGTCTCCACTACTGTTAAGATGTAGAGTGTGCAATGGCAGCAGTGTGAGCAACCCAAGAAAGTAAGGGTAGAGTTGGACAGAGTAGTAACAAGAGAAGGTAATGCCTACGACTAATGAGAAACAGGCTCAGATTTGTTGCAGTCCTCTATATGTAATTGTTTATGGTGCTTGAAGGAATGACATTTTTCCAACATGAGAATACCAAGCAAGAAATCCAAGTAGCCATGTGGCTTAGAAAGAGCATACTTGTGTGAAAAAGAGAGTTCCCTTGATTAGGGAGACAAGTATACTTACCCAGCACTTAGTCTGATCATATTGCATAAAGTACCACAGCTGCAGATTTTACACTAACCTATATCTGCAGCTCAGTATGTGATATGTTGCAAACAAAAGAAAGGCAGGACACTGCTGTATGAGTACTTTTAATCCACCAAAAAGATTCACAGGTTAGCGCTTTCGGGATAAACCCTTCTTCAGACCTGGGTCTGAAGAAGGGTTTATCCCGAAAGCGCTAACCTGTGAATCTTTTTGGTGGATTAAAAGTACTCATACAGCAGTGTCCTGCCTTTCTTTTGTTTGCAGCCTTTATTCCTTGTCAGGCGGACTTTGGCATTAGTACGTTTATTTTGTTTTCGCAGTATGTGATATGTGAATGCTTTAAAATCCATCCATCCTTCTACAACCCTTTTTTCCCATTTTTGCAGATGGGGTTAGAGTGTCATTTCAACAGTAACAATCACCTAGAGCCATGGTTTGTCATAAATGTTTAGCTCTTGTTTAAATAAAAATAAAACAAACAAGCAAACAAAAACTTTATAACTTTGTTGACAGCATTCTGTATAACACACTATTAGAGTATCCCTACCACCTTCAAGTAAGGGTCGCATAGTTATACAGCCAATCACAGCTCTGCTTTTTAATCCAATACACAGATATCATCATGTGCATATAACATATATGTGAACTAAGTTCCCCAGCAAGGTCCACTCATTTTTGTCAAAAGTAGCCTCCTTGAAATGCTTATTCTTCACTTTGAACAAATGTTGCCAAGAAATTACTTCAAAACAGTCACTGAAGATGACTGGGGGAGAACTTTGCTAACCCATTTGGGCAGACTGCTAGAATTGAGGAGCAGCAGTACCATGGTATTCCAGGTATGTAGTATGGGTGTTGAGACCAAGTACAGAGTGACTGCATGTGTGTTTGTGCCAGTATAATGCTTCTGTCTGCATCTGAAGAGAGTGAGTGTGTGTGTGTGTGTCTGTGTGCACGCACGCTCATGCATGTGTGTTGTTTCCTGTATGTGTTGCTCATATATTAGTTGTTTTCATGAGCGATTCATATTTATGTGAAATAGGCTAGAATTGTTTTACTGTGGCTACTCTTTGTATGAAATAAAGTTGAAAGACATTAATGTGGTCATTATTTTTATTACAATCAGACATGTGAATGTACACAATCAACAATATGGCTATAATTGCTGGAAACAGTAACTAACTGTGGATAAAAATGACTGACCCTGCTGTTTCCCAGAAAAAAAAAATAGTCAATATTATCTAAGAAATGGTGCTCTGATATGTCAATAATCTGATTCCTGTAGTCATGAATACACAATTGTATTCCTTCCATGTGCCTGCTATTTGACTGAGCACATCATTTTGCCATACATTTCTCACAGGCTGGTTTTCCTTGGTAAGCAAATGTATACATTATTCTGACTTTGTATGACTAATATATATTTTTGTGAAGGGAAATGGAATATCTTGCTGTGGTGTCTGCATGTATGAAACAATGTAGTCATTACTCTTGTCATTATTTTTATCACAATCAGAAATTTGAAGTCTACACTGTCAATGAGGTAGTTATAATTCCTGAGTATAGGAAAAAAGGTGATTAACCCTGCTATTGCTTGCTCAGATTAAGCAGTTGTTGATCTGGCTTTTTAGGACTAGTGTGCATTTATGTGGAGTAAGATGGAATACTTTAATATGGCTACTGTGTGTTTGTAGAGAAGCCCACTTGAAATACATTACTGTACCCATTTTTGTCTCAGTTAAACAAGTGTGGTGCATAGAGTCAAAATAGCTATAAATGTTGGTTATATGGGCTGTCTGTGGATACTAAGGCTAGCTTGCTGCAATAATCAAGTTAAACAATCATTAATGTGGCTTATAAACACTATTGTACATTTGGACAATGCAATTTGAAATGCTTTACTGTGAGTCCTTTTTTAACTACAATCAGACTAATGAAGCGTGCAGAGTCAATAGAGTGATGGCAATTGATGGCTATAGACTGCATATGTGGATTAAAGGGATTTGCCCCTTTTGTTTTCTGATCATAGTTAAACAGTCACTGATCTGGTTTGGCGGAAGCAGTGTCACATAATGTACTGTATTTGCTGAAGTCAGTATAAAGCAGACATTACTATAACTTATGCATGCTTGTGAGTGTATATGGGGCTGCTGCAGTGTATCTAAGAGTAACAAGTTGGTATAAGTTATTTCACTTTCCATCAGTGAAATATCAACACAACATAGAGTAAAAGTCTGTCTTTGGCCAAATGGATAGGATGTCTGTGAAAGCAACTGATCACTTGCATTGAGTAGCATTGCCATCCCAACCTCTGCTCTGGGCTCCACTTAGTATAAACAGGCTCTCCTCAAAGGTGTTTACAAAAGGTCACTATAGCTATCACTATGGAGGCTTTGGAGAGGGTGGTCCTCAGAGGTTGTGCAGAAGGTCACTATAGCTTCACTAGAGTATCTGTGGTGGGGCCACTTGCCACCTACTGTTGTTAGCATGTTGCAGTGTATTAATATGGCAAGATCTTCCTTTCAATAACCAGTAAGGGTTACCGTACTCCCAAAAAAGGAGATAGGTAAGGTGCACATATCCTGATCTTTTATAGTTTTTTTTGTTTTTGAAGTTATGAATTTGATTTATTATTTTATTTAGTATTGTTTACCAGGTAGGTGGGCTGGTCCACTGACCATTTTCAGCCACGACCCAGGCTCATAGAATAGATAGCATACTGAATTAAGGTGTTGTTAGTGAATGATGCTGATATTTGTATATTAATGGTAATGCTTGAAGAATGATAGTTGTAGCTATAGAGACTAAGGTGTTATCTCCAAGCTTGACTGATTTAGTACATCTAAGCAATGAAGGACACAGTGTGAGATATACATTCCATGAGTTACTGATGATTATTTTTGCAGATTATGGAAAATATAATGATTGCAATATACTTTAATGATTCCTAGAGGATCAAGCATTCATATCAGTGAAAATGAGATGGTGCTCCTTGGGGAGAAATTCCTTTAGCTGTTGTTATACTTTTTGTACCACTTTAGAAGGTGCACTTAACTGGAGAAAAAAGAGATAATGGGGGTCGACTAAGTTAATTTTCACTGAAATGAGCCCTCAGTTTATACGAGTTCCTGCAACATAGTATAACCATTCTATTTTCCATAGTCTGCACTGTTAGTCATCAATAACGTATGGAATGCACATCTCACACTGCATCCACTTCTTTCCACTACCCAGTCAGCATTGCAGTGCCCACAAAAAGGAAATGGGTATGATGTACGCACCCTGAGCTACAAGTATGAATATCAGCAACATTTTCCATAGTAATGGTAATACCGCAAAGATGATACCTCTGGCTGTACCAAACCAATATTAACAATATGTGACATATAAATCGTTAATGTTATTGTAACCACAAAAAAGGAGGTGGGTAAGATGCACACAGCTTGAGCCATACAGATTTTCTGTTTTTACTATTATGAACATTAGGAATAATTTTACATATTAATAGTAATACCTCAAAATGGTAGCTGTTGGCAGTAGCAAGCAATTATGAATACTATCAAAAATGTTCCTATTAATAGTAATATCTCAAAAATGGTAGCTGACGGAGTAGCAAGTGGTTATAAATACAAGCAATATGTTTATATATACATGGAAAAGGTTACAGTGCTCACAAAAAGGAGGCGAATAATACACATGCCTTTAGCAAGGAAGCTCTTTTTGTCCCTGTTCTTATGAATATTAGCAATAGTTTTGCAAGTTAATAGTAATACCTCAAAAATGGTAGCTTTTGGCAGTAACAAGCAGTTATTGGATATAAGCAATATTTTTGCATGTTAATGGCAACATCTCAAAAATGGTAGCTGTAGCAGTAACAGTTGCAGTTCATAGGTACGCACTAGGCAGGCTGCCCTTGTGGAACATTTTAAGACTAGCTAATTTTCCTTTTGGTGCTTGAATTAACCTATCCCATTTGGTGCTACATTTGCCTTACCAGTCCCATGGTCGATAGCTACTTAGTCCCTAGTGAGAATAATTGGGATCACACCATAAATAATTAGAGGGGACACATGAATGGGTTAAAGCATTTAGGAGCTGCTTCTGTCCATTAGTAGTACAGGGGACAGTCCCAGGGTCCATTTTCTGTTTTCCATCCATAAAGACAAGATATATGAACAGATCATAGGAAATCATTATCTAGATGAAAAACGTTAGGTTTCCTGGAAAAATAAGTGACAGAGGATGTGAGAAAAGATTAAAAGACAGGTTTTTGAAAGGTATAAAAACATGTGCATGGAAAAGAAAACCCTATCTGATTTGGCACAATATTTATACAGAAAAGAATGCCAAACTAATCTATACCAAAAGGGGGCTCCAAAGATATTTGAAGAAAAATACAGGCAAAGACACACAACTATGGTAAATTTCACAATACAAAATAAGATCGTAATAGTAGAATGTAAAAAAAGAAGGTTAGTGAGGTAGACTTAAAACACACAGAGGCCAAAGTTATAGGCCATCAGTGAAGTGAAGGGCTTAGTCACGGTCAGTGTCACAACAGAGAGGATCAGCTGCTGAAGCAGGGGGAATCTGAAAAGGATATGCCATAGGACAATGTTCTGGAGCCTTTTGCAGGAGACTCTCATGAAAGTCCAGTTGAAATTGTGCAGCAAAGTAAGAAGCAGGAAACAATAGCAACCCTGACACAGGTAATGCTGCAGTATGGTAGGCCAATGGGTCCTCATATGTAGAAGCAACAAATGAAACAGGATGCATCTGAAGAAGATATGTCACAGGAGAAAAGAAGATGCTTTCAGTTCAGTGGAAAATGATCTAAGGGAAGACCTGATTTAATGAAGATAGACATGTTAAGATAGATGAAAGAAAGAGATTATAGAAAGTAAATAAGATGCAAAACTTTAAAAGACTGGTAAAACAGATGAATACAGTAGTCAGGATTATTAAGAGAAATGTATGTGATATGACAGAAATAAATAGGCTATACTATTTTTTTAGTTTCTCCAAGTCTTTTGGGTTTCTAATACCATGATGGGGAATGGACCCTATTCCAAAGTCAAAGTATTATTAAAGTTCATGAATTTAGTATTTCAATCTTTGTTGTTAGCCAGAAGTGCTCTTTGCAGCACAGGAATGTGCCCAGTAATGATTCCTTCTACAAGTTGTATGGAGTTACATGTATCGGTTGCAAATCTTAGTACGACTGTAAATTCTTTTTTTATAAGACCTGTTGCTCCTACTACTATTGGAATTTTCTGGGTATACTTCTTCTAAAGTGCCCTTGTTTCTGCCTGCAAATCCTGGTATTTTATGACTTTGTGTTTCTCTGTGTGTAAGACACTGTAATCACTGCGTGTAGCAGTTTCAATGATCAATGCTACTTTTATCTTCTTTTCATGCACTACTATATCTACTTTTCTCGCATCTGGTTTTTGAACTGTTGATAAAAGGTGATCCCATGTGATATAAACTGCATCATTTTCTATAATGCTTTGTGGTTCGTGTTTCCATTTTTTTTGTGCCACTTCAATGTTATAATGTTTGCACAATCCCCAATGAAATGGTCTTGCCAAATTATTATGCCTTCCAGTATACAATCCTTCTGCCATTAGTATATTACAACTAACAACAATATGTGTAACTGTTTCCAATTTTGTTTTACAAAACCAACATTTGTCTGTTTCTCCCACAAGTTCAATGGACTTTGTAAACCAACATGCATGTGGTCCACTATCTTGGGCCACCAATATTAACCTTTCATCTTTTGGTTTGAATTCACCTCTCAGTAACCATTCCTGCATTCGATCCTTATCAACATGAGGTTGTTGCAAGAGTTTTCTATACTTGCAACTATATTTATGCATTTTCCACATTTCTTGCCTTCTCACCTCATCCTTCACCTTATATTCTTTCTTTTGTTTCTTTACACATTCAGTTGTTGTCTGATTTTTATCTACTTCTGGTTTGATTTCCATTTCCTCTTAACGCGGACATGCTTCTGCTAAACTAAGCAGAGAAGTCATCTTAGATTTATTTTCCACATGTTTCAAAACTTTCACTATGTTTGGGATTTATGAGGTCAGCAGATATTATTGCAGTCCCATGATTACAGATCTATGCATGTAATCAATTTTGAGGAGGCCCATCCCTCCTTCAGAACAAAAATATGCAATCTTGATATGTACTATCAATGTTGTGTTGTATAAATCATTTGTTGAGCATGACGCATCCCTCTTGTTTTCCTGTCCAACCTATCCAACACCTTTTGAGGTCAGTCAATCACTCCAAAACTGTAAATAAGGACAGGAAGAGCAAATTGTTTATAGCTTGGACTTTGTTCCTAGATGTCAACATTGTTTTCAGTTTTAATTTAAGTCTTCTAAAATATTCCTAAGTTTTTTCACATTTATTCTTGTTTTATATTTGATCCTTCACGAATTCAAAAAATATTTATATACTCCCTCTTGCTGAAGTTCTTTTATATCACATTCCTGTCCCAAACTGATGTTTTCTTGGTGCTGCAACTTTCCTGCTTTAAAGGTTGCTTTTGTACATTTGTCAAGACCAAGTGACATTCTTATATCATAAAATACCACCATATTATTTTATTTTTTTTGCTTTGTTAAATTGTATTTGTCATTCTTATATCATCTGAAAAAGTTTTGACCACTTGTAGTTGTGCTTTCAGTTCCTTATTTTTTTATTATGAAATGTTCCATATATGGATGCCTTTGCCTGTATTTTTCTTCTAATGTCTTTGGGGGCTGCCTTTTTTGTGTTGATTAATTTGGCTTTCTCCTTTGCATAAATACTGCACCATATCAGATCTTTCGTTCTTTCTCATGTCCACATTTCTTTTTTATACCTTTCAAAAGCCTATAGATTTTGTTCTTTATATTTTCACACTTTCTCAGTTGCTTCTTTTTCCAAGCAGCTCAATGTTTCTTGGTCCGTGTATTGTTTTTCATGGATCTGTTGTAATAATGAACACAAATGTGCAATGGAAGCTTCTGACTGTTTTTTTTTCCTGGAAGTATTTTTCTTTCCTGTAATTTCTCTTTTAATCTTTTTGTGTATCTTTTGTCTGGAAATTCCGACCTTAAGCAGGACACATGGATATTAGTCGCATTATTTGCACTAATTAAACTATATATCACCCAGAATTGGGCAGACAGAACCAAACTACCATGGGAGGAACTCAAGAACAAAGCTACTAGATATGTTACAGCACATAAATTAATCACAAGAGAGAGTAATAAACGCATGTATTTTCAAAAATATTGGAGTCTCATTCTGAACCACATTCTAAAAGAATGAATATTATTCAAAGAATTAAATCATCACATTGTATACAGAATTCCCCTATACTAAGTAAAGTACAAATCAAAGACGCTTAGACAAGCAACTTCAGGATGAATCAAATACAGATACATCTCTCTCATGCTTCTACCCTTTAGCTGCTGTTGCACCTGCTATAAATATTGTATGTAATATATTGGAGTTTACTACAACATGAAAATAAATAGTAAATGGGTTTTAGTTTTATTCTATGTGACTTAGTAGAAATATGACCTGATTGCATGTTGAAACAAATATTACTTTGTATCTGACAATGTTCATGATTGTTTGTATTATCTACTGTAATATACTTTTGGAAAACAAAAATAAATATGGGAAAAAAAAAGAAATTCTGGGACCAGATGCAGTACCTAACTTCTGTCTGAAGATGTTTACATCTTTACACAAATATTTATCACTGAGTAAGAATTACTTATACACATCCCAAATAGGAAAGATGATACTCCTCCTTAACTTGTGCACTGGAACTGAAAATTCTATCATGGCAACAGAACAAAGAGGTAATAAGCCTTTGAAAGAAATGTTTATTGGTTCATACATTCATAGGAGGTTACTAGGCTAGCAGCCTTAGGGCCCTCACAAGCCTAGCCATGTTAATCCAGAGTTGCGTCAATTATCCTTGGTTAGATCGATGTAATTAGCAGAATGAATCTATGATAAACACTGACTACCCCTGCCCATGAGGGACATGGGTGCCATCCGCTGGGTGAATTTGCTGTCTCCCATGCATTTGTCCAGGTTGCACTTGAATAGGGTCAGTGAGGAGCTCTGCTTCATGTGAAATGGAAGTTTATTCCGGAGTGGTGGCAATCTCTGGGAGATGTATCTGTCTCTCCAGCATGTTCTGTAAATGTCAGAGGCTAGGTTAGGATCATTTATTGTTAAACAAAGACATAATATAGAACTGTACAAAGGAGAAGAATAAAAAGAATCAAAATGTGGCATACGGATAGATTACAAACAAGCATTTAAAATATCACACATTCTTGGATAATAGCATGCTTACAAATGTATAACATGCACCTTACATTAATCAATTACATTGCAATGTCTATGAAACAATTGCAAACTACTTTGTAGCTAAGCCCTAACAAAGTGCAAATTATTATCCCAGGAATAACATTCAAAAGTTGGATATTCCATGGGGATTCTTTGTCTTTGCTGTAGTTTTAGCTTGCCCTTAATCCATTAAGCTGTTTACTCCATAGTTTAGGCTATATTTATAGCTTAACTTCCAGAAACAAACCTTCTTCAATACCATCTCATCCGCTCTTTATAGATGATTTACAATTGTGTAGTTCTCAATGTGAGGATTTGTAGGCACAACTACAAATATTTAACATTTTTTGAGATGATATAAGTATGACATCTGGTCTTAATAAATTTGAAAAAACAGCATTTATAAAAGGAAAGCTGCAGCACCAATAAAATATCAGCCTGACACTGGAATGTGATACAAAGGAACTTGAACAGGGGGAGTGTATAAATATTTGGAAATATATGTAGGACTTGCAATAAAACATTAAAAAATGAGAACAAACCATTGTAAGGAATACTTCAGAAGACTAAAACTGATATTGAAAATGGCCTTGACATCTGAAAATATAGTCCAAGCTATAAACTGATATGTTTTTTCCTGTTCTAACTTATACGCTTTGGTATGATTGACTGGCCCAAACAAGATTGAATCTGTTGAGCAAGAAGAACAAGAAAATGATTCATGCTTATCCAATGATATATAAAAATCCGTATAGGTCTACAACTGTGGGACTGCATACATATTTGCTGACCTTATCAGATCTTAACAAAGTGAAAGTTCTGAAGCATGAGGAGAAAAAGTTTAAAATCACTTCATTGCTTAGTTTATCAGAAGCATTTCAGAACAAAGTGGGAATGGAAATCAAACCAGAAGTAGACATAAATCAAATAGTAACTGAAAGTGCCAAGAATTAAGATTAAAAAAATACATATGGAAAAGGTCCAGAATAAAAAGAAATTCAATTGGAAAGTCCACAAATGTAGTGGCAAGTGTAGACAACTTGTAAAACAACCTAATGTTGACCAAGATTTTAGACAGAAACAGTCAAAGAGAAGTGAATTTAAACCAAAAGGTGAAAGACTAAAAATGGCAGCCCAAGATAGTGGGCTATATATAAGCTGGTTTACAAAATATACAGAAAACATGAGAGAAACAGGCACACGTGGGTTTTGTGAAACATAAATTGAAATAGTTGCACATCTCATTGCTGGGTATGTTACACTCATAGCTGAGGGTGTGCATACTGAAGGGCACAATAATATGGCAAGAATGTTGCACTGGAGATTCTGCAAACTCTGCAATATAGAAGTAGCTGAGAAGTAATGGGAACATAAACCACAAATCGTTACTGACAGTGATGAAGTATGGATCACACAATACCAACAGCTGAAAAAATAGATGCAAACCCATAGTCCAAGAAAAAAATCAAAAGTAGCTTTAATCATTGAAATTGCTACACCCAGTGAGTATAGTGTCTTAACTACCTATAGACACACAAAGTCATAAAGTATACGTTTTGTAAGCGGAAACTAGAACAATGTAGAAGAAACAAATCCAGATAGATCTAATAGTAGTAGTAGTTGAAAAATATGAATAAAAAATAATTTACAATCATACTTAAATATGTTACTAATACATAATACAAGGATTCTGCAGTATTGTTTGCATATCATTAATACTTTCTTTTAGAGTTTCTTTCAGTATTTCTTGCACTGAGTTGCACTTTGCACCTTGTATGTATATGTATATTTACTTTTTTGTCTAGTTTTTAATAGTTGCATGTATGGCGTTTGTCTTGTTCTTAATAGTTGTATGTATGTCATTTATGTAATTCATATTTGGAGAGTCACTGAAACCAGAGTCAAATTCCTTGCATGGTGCATACTTGGCCAATAAATGTGATTCTGCTTCTGGTGTAAACCCATCTAAATGGCAGAAGGAAGCAGTTCTGGAAACACTATGGATGCTGAGAAGACCATTCTTGGCAAACATCAAAGACTGAAGCAAAAGTGATTTCATGAACTTTAGTTATGCTCTGACTTAGGAATGGAGTCTGTTCCAATTAAGGTATGTTAAAAAAACCTAAGCATTTGGAGAAATTAAACTAGGAGAAACAAAGAGAAAAAATCTGCACATAATGGATATGCGTAGACAGCTCAGGTACTACAATGAAAGAATTAAACCAATGAAAACTTCTGATACACTGTTTGTTCTGGGTAATTTACAAAATATTTTTTTTTCTTTAAAGAGCAGGCTCTATCCAAGTGGCTGGTTAATGTTATTTATCTTTTTTTTTATGAAAAAGCCTTTGAAACAAAGGTTCACAATGTCATAGGAGATTATTAGGCTACAGGCCCTAGACCCCTTACAACTGTAGCCATGTTAATCCCAAGCTTCCCTGATTGTCCTTGGTTATATGGACATAATTCACAGAGCAAGTCTATGATAAACACTGACTACCCTTGTCCACCAGATCAGTAGCTACCACTGCAGCCTTCTTTCAAAAACCTGTACAACTAAAGCATGTATCAAGCTTCTATTTGGACATATATTCGTGCATTCTCATTATAAGCCAGATGTTCAGTCTAGAGGCATAGTGGGATATACTTTATTTATCCTGCAGGGCATGATGCAAACACATGCACTAGCTGCCACTTTCTCATTTATTTTATGAAATCCTGTAGCAATGATCTGTATGATGACCACAGTAAATTGTGTGAACCTAATGAACAAACAGTACTTGACCGAATAATGGAATCATTCTTACAGTACAGAATTTATGTCATCATACCCTAGATCCTTCACATGTTTTGGGTCTAGTGGTCTGTGTATAAAGTTATCGTTGTGCCACTTGCAGGTTTTATATATAAACATATACACACACACACACACACACACACACACACACACACACACTTTACTTTACTTTCTGTAGCCCTATTATTAATGTTCCCACAATTCTCCTTCAGTCTTGTAGAGAAACTTCTTGTTTCTCCAAATAAGTATAACCATAGTTCCATTGTACCAGATAAGCTAAATCCTGGCTTATTTAAAAATTAATATCACATGAAATAACCTTATTCTTATTTACTCCAATAATGTTTGAGAACATAAGGGAGCACATGGTGCACTGCCCACAGGTTCTATATTCATTCCATTATTAAACCCCCCAGATTTTAATTTGGGGCATTTAAAGTGGCTATGAGCCACAAGATCTTGTATACTAACCCCTCTTGTATAAGATGGTATAACACATAGTTATTACATTTGAATTAACCTCATTTCTTGTAACAGCATTGGCCAAAATTGCTTCATGGCCTCCAACAGTATAAAACAACACAAATTATATTGCATTACCATTTATGTTTTATTTTACTTTCTCAAAGTATCTGTCTTGTAATTTTCTGACTATTATCATTAGAATGCATTAAAGTACTTCTGCTAGCTAAACTAACTTGTCTATAGGCTAGCATTACTTCCTTCTTATCATAACCTGTCACATTAAATAGATTTAAGATCTCTAAGAAAATATATCCATTCTGAGAAAATCTTCATAAAATAATGCAGTAGTCAAATGTGTGGTGGCTGATGACTATTCCCATGTAAAAGGTCTGCATCTGTCTCTTTTCTATATAACTTTCTATTTATTTTCTAATCCACATCTCCAGATAATTTTAAATAAAAAAAAACTATGACTAACAGTGATAAGATGACATACTGTAATTATTTTAAATACTTAATTTATTGTTTTTTTTTTACTTATTCTCATTGGTTAACAGAAAGTACTGGGAGGGGCTTGATGGATTCATAGTTAAGTACTAGGCTAGTTACCCTTGGGCCATTTTAAGCTTAAGCTATTTTTCTTTTTCTGCTCGAATTAACCTATCCCATTTGATTAGGCATTGGCCATACCCATGCCATGGTTGATAATTATAGATTATCTCAATGAGAATAACAAGCATTTAGGAACTGCCTCTGTCCATTACTAGAACAGGGGGCAGTCCTAGGATAAATTTTCTGTTTCCCATCCATAGATCCAAGTTCCACTTGACTATTGACAGATTACCTTTATTTTATGTGCTGGGGAGTTTATTCCAGAGCACCAGTAACCTCTACAAGATATACCTGTCCCTCCAAACCATTCTATTGATGTTGCAGAACAGGTTTACATCCCTAGATCAAGTATTTCTGATGCCATTTGACTTGCTGATGTGAAGTAAATCCAGCAGTATTGGGTCACATGCCTTGGAACTCAGACACAGGTCACTGCTTAACAACCTGTAGGATACCGAGTACAGTGACAGGGCTTTGAGACAGTCCATGTAAGATATGTTGTTTAAGCCTTGTATCCTTTTAGTAAGGTATTTCTGTGGGCATTCCAATTGATGCATGTGTCTAGACAGATGTATGCCAAAGTAGGCATTATATTCAATGACTGGCCTAATGAGGGCTGAGTAAAGGGGGAAAATGACATTCCTAGATCTAGACAAAATCCCTTTGTTTATAGCCATTTAATATAGAAGGACATTCTTACAACAATGGACACATGTTGGTCAAAGGATAGGTCATTGTCCACATAAGTTCTAAAATCTCAAACAACTGGGACAGCTCTTAGGGATGTATTGTCAATGTGGTCGTTCCTGGGGTTAGATGATTTCCCAAAGGATACAATAATGCATGTTTGGGCATTTAGTTTCAGTCCATGATTTTGGCACCAGTTATTTTTTTGGGATAAACCTTCGTGATATGTTTTAAGTCTTATTTAAATGTATGTTTTCAGTATTCTTTTATGAGTTACTGAAGGCTATACAGCTGAGAAGCAGCAAGATTTCAATAAAGTATTGTATTGCATGTAGCCTTTTTTTAGTTACAGTTTCAACTTATTGTATGGGGAAATGTTACAGAGTTTTGGTAAAGTTTTATTACTTGCATTTAGTTTTTGTATGCTTTTACTTAGGCTAGTTCAAGCTACAATCACAGGGATCCTTCAGTCCAATCTAGCTAGTATACTGACTCATTGAGCCACTTTCTGCATGCCAAAAAATAGAGTAAGGCATGCAGTGCTCTGCCTTTTATATAAAGCTGAGCTCCCTTTAATAGTCACAGCACAAGAAATGCCTCCATGCAGTCTAAGGACATCTGACTGGCTAAAAAGATCACATTAGTGGGATAACGTCTGCCTTCCATTCATTCTTTAAACTCCTCTTGCAACAGTTATCCTGTTATATGAACATCTACTGTTAGGTGAATGTGTACACATGCAGCTGTATTGTGCATTTGTATCACATTTCAATAGAACAGAAATAGTTTCATAGTCATTTATCCAGCACCATTTTTATGATATCCCAATCTGAACATAAGCACAGTAAAACGATTACTACCTTTCCAACAGTCTACATGTACCTGGATATTGGCTCGCTCCCCATCAAATCTGCTTTTTGACTCTGTCTCTAACAGATCTGCTTTTGAATGAGTATCCATGAAATTTAATACAATGTTTATAAATCAGATTCTCTCCTACCAGATCTGAGAAACTATTCGTATTCAGTAGATGAATTATTCTTTTTAGCAAAAAAAGTCAGCTTTGTTCAATGTACTGAGCAAATGCATCTTGCCTTCATAGACAGCTTTTAGTCAAGCTGGCAGTAACACAAAGAAAATCATGCTCAGTGTCCTTGGCCCCTGCCTATTCTTTATAAATCTCTCATGTCTGCCAAGTAAAAAGTAATAGGACAAATGATCAAATAAATTTGTACATTTCATTTTGTTTGTTTGTTTGTCCTATGGGGTACAATAAAAATCTTAGTCCATTTCCCAGCTCTAATATTTTATTTTTTCCACTTATGAAAGACAGCGACATTTGCAATTGAGCTCCTTTGTGGAGCACAAGAAATTCTGAAACATTTTACAGACAGCTGTTTTAGCAGGAGTACAAATTCTGTCAGAAGTCCTTATATCGTTAAATTGCCATCCTCCACTCATTCTTAAAGACTGATCTGCCTGATGGTGGATGGCCACCTGGCCTTATTCTCCAGTTCCCAAGACAGCATAACAACTTCTTTAAAATGAGTCAGCATTGCTCCACTCTGTGCCCTGTGGAAAGGTAGTCCCTACCATTCTGCTTTCCTCATTAACAGAGTACTTATTTTTGCTTCTACATTTTTCATTTTTCAGGGTCTTGTCAGGTCTTCCTTCAAGCTCTCTTTGCATCTATGGTAGTACCTCTAAAAGAAATACAGGAGCGTATTAACAACTAGGGTTAAATAACATACACTACTTTTTCAGTTTTAAATGCTGAAATATTTGCACAAATATAATCTGCATTCACTTGTCAGCATGACAGCATCAGTGAAAAACAGCTTAACATGAACAGTTCATATTAAACAACAGAAAACATGATAAATACCTTGCACTAATATTTTGTTAGTAAATGACTCACTTAGGAAATAGCTAAACAGAACTTGCAGCTATTGTAACAGTTACCAGAATGAAAAGCAAGTTGGTCTTCTGGAATAGGATGATGCAATGCTTAGAGTAGATTACCCACCATATTGAAATCAAGAGCATTTTTAGGTGCTCCAAGAGATGGCCTCTGAAACTTGTGTAGTCATTAATAATTAAATGTTCAGGAAGGAAAACAGGAGTCCTACATATTTAATTAAAAATAAAAAAAGTGTTACTAATTCATTTACACTGATGCCAAAGCTCAATTCAGTATATCCAAAATACCACACATAGACACTGTTCTTACTATATAAAAGAAAGGTAGTTTTATTCCCAAATGACAAGCACTTAAGCCATAAGTATATGGCTTCATCAGATCTATTTTGTACACAGAAAAGGCAGTTTAGTCTATTGCTATGTTTAACTATTTGAATGTATCGGGGAACTTTATTTAATGCTTTGGATTTTGTAATGTCACTAGAATTATGAATACGGTGGAACTGCATTCAAGTGTGAATTTCGTTTTACATATTGTATTTGCATTTTCATTCTTATGTTTTTGCACTATCCTGAATGGTTCCATTGAATTCCATAAGAGGAAGCCCTGAAAAAGTCAGTGATATTTAGATAATGCTAGTATCTCTGGAAACTGGTTGTTGGCTTACCCTCATCCAGTGTGCATTCTCCCATACACTGCCCTCCCCAGTCATCCAGCACTTACTTCTTTCTACCGGTCCATGCATACTCACTTGATAGCCAGTCATTTTCCTCTTCCCTACCTCCTCCCTACTGGTTCTTTACCTCCTCCTTTCCTCCAGTGCAGTCACACCATCTGCCAGCCATTCATTCTGGCATTCAGGATCGGTGCTTGGGTATTCTAAAATGAATGTTTACATATACAAAATAGATCTGATGAAGCCCTATCCTTAGAGTGAAAACAGTCATCATTAGTGAATAAAACTACCTTTCTTTTCTATGGGAAAGAAAGAACCCGTCCATGTGTGCAGTCTTTTAGATTTACTAAATTTAAATGTGGTACTAGTATGCCTTAATTAGTAAGCCTTTTATTTAAAAGTTAAGAAATACATAGGACTCCCAAAGTTGTACCATTAAGGTTTTCTCAATGGACTTAGTTGCGAATTTCACTGATTCAGTGGTTTCATATTTCTAGTTCAGAGACAGAAATCCAGTGCACTCAGAGACTGGATCCTAATTGATGCATATATATATGTGTGTGTGTGTGTGTGTTTGTGTGTGTGTGTGTGTGTGTGTGTGTGTGTGTGTGTGTATACCAATTCGGTGAGCATACTTGCATGAAAGTGCTATTCACCGAAGCAGCACTTTTGCGTAAGTATGCTTGTTGTTCCGGTCGTACTACAGTGCGGTAAGGGAAAATTCCCTTTTTCCCACTGTAGTGTGACCTCGGAGTGAGAATATTAAAGTAGGGGGGGGGGGTGTTGGGGGGCTTGCCCCCTGCATTCCAGTAGATTTTGTGTTTTTTTTTTTTTTTTAGCATACTTTAACAAAAAAGCTTTTTCGATGAAAGTGCTTTTGTTAAAGCGTGTTCGGTGGTAATGGATTTGGGCTTTTGAACTTATCCATGTGTGTGTGTGTGTGTGTGTGTGTGTATATATATATATATGTATGCATCAGTTGAGTAAAGTATGCACACACGTGTGGTGTGTGTGTGTGAGTGTATATACATATATATATAAAATGGATATTAACATGATAAGCTAAGACAGTTTTGAAGCAGATGTTTTCACAACAAATGGATGTCTTCATAATTGTTAATGGAGAAGGAGTGTGGATCCACTACAGCCAGCAGTTTCAATTTTTTTTTTACCATCTTAAGCATGGCAAATATACTGTTGTTTTTAAAACTTCTGCACTAGAATCCAAGTACTGAAAGTATCTTTTAATTTCCAAACCACTAATTAAGATCTTCCAGTCTCTTTGGTTTTCTGTTCTTCTTATTCTGTTCATAAAAGGTCTGAAGCAGATCAAAGATGATTTATTGACTTCCTGTACTGTGCCAGCTTTACAGTATATATATATATATATATATATATATATATATATATATATATATATATATATACTTTTCTTTTGGGGGCATCGTACCTCGTAACATAAAGGAATGTCTACTTTTTTTTCAGTAGAAATGGGACTCCTATACTTTTTTCAACTGTTATTGAAATTCTAAAATTAGCTAGCTCATACAGTGTTACAATGGGCCTGCTACACAGTAGAACTGGTGTTGATAGCATTGTGCAATTTCTGAGCTGTAGGTATGACTTGATTCCCTAATTCTTCAGTAAGACTTTTCATTATACTTTTCATAACTGCTAATGTCACAGTCCCTACACTTCTTGGCTATTTCTTACAACTCTATTCATATTTTTTCTTTGTTAACTCTTTTTATATGAAACTGACTACTTTTCCAAACACAGTGACAGTAGCTGCCATCTACTTGAAGAGAAGTGAGGCCAGGGTAGAACTTACACTGAACTGTTGATACAGTTTACAAAGTCTCACCAAGCTTCTCAGTCCTGTCCATGTGACCTTTTATAACTAAATGACAAATACATCCAATCCCTATGCAGTGATGAGTTTCATATAAGACTGAATGCTGCATTGCCAGCTAATACCTTAATTGATGGCAACAATATTTGTGAGATGGTACCCTCTTATTAAGATGTTCCATAAAAGCCTAACTCCTGTATTGCCAGTTAATCCCCATGTCAATGACAATTTTGTGAAATTATATCCTGTTAGGTCACTGTACTTGATCAGTGAACAGGCAGTGGAAAGGCACATTATAAAAAAAAATTGGGAACCATGAAGTTCCAGTGTTTTAAAAAGCACATATATCACATTCATTGAAATCAATGTTTTAGTAAAAAAAAAGTTTGAAAATAATAATTTTAACTTTTAACATCATATTTTTTACTGTATTGTTATTTACCATCAGTGTTTATGGCAAATAAGTCTTTGAAACTGACTTGCTCTTATTGTTATTCACAAGCCAAGTAATGGAATGTCCTGAAAAAATGAAAACTTATGCACCTACCATAACAATAGATCCATGTTGTCTTCTTCTGTCCATCACAACTTGTTGGTTATTGGATATAATGCCAGACATTTTTTGAATATTAAGTGCAAGAGCTCTCTATCCATAGCACCCTACTCTAACACCCTCTTCTCAGATCACGTTTGCCCTATGAAAACTCCCTGAAATATAACATGTCATAATCTGGATGAAAATCCTGAAAGTAGGAACAGAGGGCAGGGCAGTACAAATAGAACCTCCATCACAGGCTTTGAGGCTAGACTGCAAGGCTGATTGGAAGTGATCACTAAAAGGGTGAAAATTTGACAGGGGCATGAAGGGAGGGCTGGTTGAGATGGATGGAGGAAGACGACATGACGCTATCATTATGGTAAGCACATAACTTTCATACCCAATATTTTCTTTTCCATCTGGTCTCAACCTGGACAGAGTCCCCAGCAGGTTAAAAATCCAGGGACGCTCTAGAAGAGAACATTTCACAATATGCTGGAACCAAAAGAGCTCTAGACCTTGACTACACTTCCAGTTTGTAATGTGACACAAACATATGAGTATTAGACCAAGTTGCTGCAGCACAAATATCATCAATAGAAACTGCAAGAAAAAGATGGTCAACGTAACCCCTGCTCTCCCAGAATGACCTAATTTCAAGGAGTATACAAAGGAAATATAGTCAGAGAGCCATTTGGATAGGGTCTTGATTTTGATAAGAAAATAAAAAAATGGTCTGATTTCCTGAAAATTTTGGTTCTGTACAAATAGAATCTGAGTTGGGTATGAACATCAAAACAATGAAGCAAATATTCCCCCTTATTTCTAAAATTTGGGAAGAACATCAGCAAGTAAATGGATTGGTTAAAATTAGACTCCAAAGTGACCTTGTGCAGAAAGGAAG
Organism: Protopterus annectens; assembly: GCF_019279795.1. Lineage (NCBI taxonomy): Eukaryota > Metazoa > Chordata > Ceratodontiformes > Protopteridae > Protopterus > Protopterus annectens. The sequence goes on along the minus strand of NC_056747.1, from coordinate 1,014,119,707 downwards.
GCTGTAACTCTACCTTAATGAGAAATTAAGTAAGGAGGCACAGAGCTTGATGTTCAGACTCTTTTCTATCTGAATTGATAGCCACGAAAAATACTTTTCCATGACAACAATTTTAAGGATACTGTGGCTGAAGGTTCAAAGAGAGGTCTAGTAATAGCCTGCAGAAGCAGATGAAGGTCGCAGTCAGGCACTAGATCCCAAACAGATGAACATAACAAATAGGTGCCACTCAAGAAGACCTTAGAGAGCTTAAAAGCCACCGTGGGGCTATTATCTCAGCCATTATAAATGTTAGAAGACGTAGACAGTTGTGCTTTTATGGTGGAATAAATAAGACCAGAATGAGAAAGACCATCCGAAAACTCCAGAATACAATCTAATGGTGCTAAAAAGGGATCTAAGCCTTTGAAAGAAGCTCAGAGAGAAAAAAATACTTCTATTTATGAGCATAAACCTTCCTGTTGGAGGGTTTTGGGGAAGAGGAAAGGATATGAATAACTCTCTCATAGAGCTTGGGATTCCGGCCATCATCAGAACTGGAGAAACCATGTGGTTAGATTAAGGGAGTGAAGGTTTGGGAGGGTTAATCCCAAAAAATGGGAAATCAGACCCAGAATCAGATTTATTACCCAGTTTGGATGAAGAAGGTGATGATAAAGGAAGGGAAACCAAACTTGCTGGAGCCAGAAGAGGGCAATGAAGATGACAGTCATGATGCAATGGGATGTCTTCTGGAGAAACTTGATTATCAAAGGTGTTGGAGATAGGTATAAAGAAGAACTGGGGCCAAACATTCTGAAGAGCATTCCTTGGTGACTATCCCTCTGGAGGGATCAGGGCATAATATTTGATGCACTTTGTGTTGGATGGGGAAGCAAATAGATCCATAGCAGGGGGTGCCCCAGAGGATGAAAATCTGTGCTGTTATATCTGGATTCAGGGAATACCTATGAGGCAAATGAATGTTTCTACTCAAATTGTCCATCAGAATGTTGGATTTCTCCAGAGTGTGCATTGCTATCAGAAACCACAGACAGGACATCATCCATTGCCACACCCTCATAGCCTCTTCACACAGGTGATAGGACTGAGTTTCTCCTTGCTTGTACAGATACTACACAACTGACGTCTTATCAATCTGCATGGCAATCACACCCTTGGGGAAAAGGGCCTAAAATGTCTGCAGTTCAAGTAGGACTACCCTCATCTCCAAGATATTGATGTGAAGACTGGCCTTGTACTTCAAACCAGTACTTTCGGCAGTCTTCCTCTCAAAATGCCCCCCCCCCCCCAGCCACAGAAGGGACATATCCATATTCACTGTTGCCTTGGGATGGGGAAGAATAAAAGTTGCCCTGCAATGACCAGCAAGGACTCCAACCAAGAACGAGTGTGGCAGCTTCACATGTTTGTTAGTGCCACTGGAAAGTCCATAGAATATGTGATAATGGACCACTGAACCTCACTAAATATATGAGACAATTAGAGCTAGCGATCTGCCCAAGGAATTGAAGTACTGAGGCAGCAGAGGATTTGTAAATCTCTAGGATGTGAAAAGCTTGTCACTGAAGAGAGTTCAGTCTTGAAAATGGTAGTTTGGTTGTCCAAGTGACAATATTCAAATGGCAACTGATAGATTCTAGCACTTTAACTGGTTCCGGGCTGAAATTTTCATAATGGACTGTTATGCCCAAGGACAGACACAGATGGGGTAAGGAATCCCTGGCTTTGATTAGGGATGCCTTCATTGAAGAAGTCAGGAGCCAGTTGTTCAAATAGGGGAAGACCTGGAATCAACAAGACAAAATCCACAGAGTCCCTCAAAGTTTCAGTAAGCCAAGTATCACACAGCCCAAAAAAACATACACTGTAAGTATCTTTCCACCAGTGGAATATCTATACAAAATAATCGCCAGTATGTTCACATGTTAGTTCCACTGGAAACTATTTTTATATAGCTATTCCACTGAGAACACCTGGTGGAAAGTTTCTTACAGTGTTTGGAAAACCTGGAATCCATGCAGCTCAAGCCAGTCTGCCACTGCTACTATGTACTTGTTGAACAGCTGGGCAGCTGTGGTAACACCAAAGGGTAGATCTCAAAACTGGTAATGATTGACCCCAACCAATAGGACAGAAACCTCCTGAAGTGCCTTGCTATCTTTATGTGAGGATCCCATTGTCATTCTTTAATAGAGACAGAATGGACAGCACCATAACCATCCAGAATTTGGTCTGTTTGACAAAACGGTTTAGCTTTCTGAGATCCATAATGAGTTTGAGATCCTTGTTTTTGTTTGGAACCAAAAATAATTTGGAATAGGCTGTGGATCTAACTTGGTCTGATGGGACCTCTTGAATGATTGATGAATTGACAAGCAGTTTTTGGATCACCACTGCTGCATACCTTTTCTGGTGGTGTGGTACATCTGGAAGGGATTTTTGAGAGTCTATTGGAGTAAACAAAAAAGAAAATTGTATAACCTTTGGAAACAACTCTCAACACCCATGTGCTTGAGGAGATGGCTTCCCAGGCTTCTGGGTGGAGAGCCAAGCAACCCATAACTGAATCCAGAGTGTGGTAGTTGGGAAACCCATCAGGGGTGCTGGAGGCACCTCCCTGAGAAAGTCCTACAGAAACTCTGATTCTGCAGTCCATCCCTGAAGCATGAGTATCATCCATTATGGTTGCCCCTCTCTCATGTGGGAACCTTCACTAGGAGTGCCCCGGAAAGGCTGGTGCCCTTTATGTAAAAGAGACACTTTCCACAATTCTGGTTTCTAAGCACAGACCAATGAGGGGTAGAAAAACAAACTCCAATGGCAGACAGCATCTTTCCAACTTGTTCATTCCTTGTCTGTATCTCTTTGACCTTTGGGCCAAATAAGGAAGAACTGTCAAAAAGAGCAGAACACAAAATTACATGAATGCATCCAGCATAATGGTGCATGGCAACGCCAGTTGCTACTGCATGGGAAGTTCCATTGGCCATGTTGGACATCAGCCTCATGGAGACATTGGATATGGACTGAATGGTAGATCACTGAGCCTTCAGAGTCTTCTGAGTCTCCAAAGTCCTCACAATCTTTCAGACTTCAGTAAGCCTCATCAAATGAATAAGATAATTCAACTCACACAAAGACACACATGCATTTTCCAGAGTGATCCAATGCTCAAGAGTCCCTGTTGGTCTTATTGATTAAAGAACTCTCACCAGACATGTTCTTTTTAGTGACCACTGCAATCATGATGTTGCCCACAATCAGATCTTTACTCCAATGGTGTACGTCCTTAGCAGGGGCCAGAATCTTATATGGTTTCCTGGGTATCAGTTCCACCACACTGGGTTCTCTCCAAGCCCTCCGCAACACCAGATCTATAAGGGCATGGGGGGGGGCACCCAGGACATGGATAGAGTGAAGAAGGAACGTCTGAGTTATTTCCAGCATTATGTTTCAGCAATTCAAGTAAATTGACAAAGGAGGCATTATTGTTGGGGATTTGGGAGAGCTCTCTCCTTCATCAAGGTCAGTGTCCTTGGTGAAGGATTCCTCGGAGGAATCCAAGTGTTCTTCTTAAATGTAATCTTCCTAAACCCCAAAGACCTCATAGACAAAGTATACATAACAAACACCCTCAGCAGCCCTGAATGTACTCTTTCAAAACAACACCCACATCAACACATACAGCCACATCTCATGGAGCCTCCACTTCTAAACCCATAAGACAAGCAACCACACATACCAACATTCCAGTCACTGGAGACTCCATTGTGATACACACTGATGTCCCACAACACCAGGCTGAGTAAGGAGAAAGTCACAGTCAGTTGCTTCTCAGGGTCCAGGATCTGTCACATTACACACAAACTCAGGTCATTGGACCACAGCTACCAGTAAGTCTCAGTCATAGTTGATGTGGCTGTAAATGACCTGAAACTTGCCTCCCTAGTCTACACGAAGAGAGATTTCATGGACCTCTCAGAATATGTGTCCCAGGCTGATATGAGCCAAGCATTGAGCAACATTTTACCTTCTCCAAGGATGATGCCACAATATTAACAGATGACTGACTTTAATAATTAGCTTAGCTTCTGGTGTCATTCTAAGGGAGTGAAATATTTGTCAGCATGGAAGAAGATGCTCATCAGATCACACTGTTTTGCCAGGGATCATCTGCACCTCTCCGCTCTAGGCCTTTGAATATTAGCTAAAACATTGACCTCCCCCATAGTGCTTTTTTTAGGCAATGCCATCCTGAAAGTACTTCTGATATAGCAATCAAAACCAAGAAAACCTAAAGGTACAACTGCTCAGTGCTAGGAGTCTAAACAAGAAATTCCATTCCCTACAAGCTCTCTTCACCCTAGAGAATGCTGATATCTTTGCAGTCACTGAGATATGGTTTAAAGTCTCTGAGAACACACTAGCTGTGCAAGCCTATAATGCCTTCCACATATTTTGACCAGCTACTACACAGACACGGACTAAAGATAGAGGTGTCACGATTTACATCAGAAGTAAATATACTGGCTGATCAAGCAGGATGATGCACTTGAGCTTCACCATGTTCAAATCACCATAGGCAAAATCCCATACCACTTCCTTGCAAGCTATAGGTACCCTTCTATGATCCAGGAAATCCATAACTTGTATTTAAGCTTATTGGAAACACTCACTATCCAACCCAATACCATATTTATGGGTGACTTTAATTATCCCACTATTAACTGGAAATCATATATGATACCAAATGTGCAGGCAATAGCATAGCTAGGGTGGGGCGAGAGGGAAATCTGCCCTGGATGCAAACTGTTGGGAAGGCATGATCAGCTGATCCCGATCTCTCTTTAATGCAAAACCAACCAGCTTTTAAAAGCTGGTATTGCATTTGCGGTCAAAACTGAGAGCTGTAGCACTTCATGTATGGGCTAAAAAAAAGTCTTTTTTTTTGCTAAACTACATCCTGAGTGCTGTAGTGCTCCTTGCAAGCAGGGTATAAACTATAGCAACTGTCTGCTACAGTTTAAAAATAATTTTTTTTTAAACTGAAACTGGGTAAAAATTATAACAACTGTTTGCAATGTTACAGTTTAAAAGAAGAAATTATAATTTTTTGTTTAATACAGTATGTTGGAGGAGGGTTGTTACATCTTAGCAATCAGCTTATTACAGTGAAATGCTTTTTTTTTTTTTTGCTCTTCACTTGAACTGTGAACCAGCTACGCTTCTATGTGCAGACACAGATTGGATTCTGTATTTTGTAAATACAAACTCCCTAGACCAGATTGTCAATGCACTTGGAGATTGCTGTGCACTCCTAGTGTCATGTCCTCTCTGGTAAGCTCAGATCACAAAACTGTCTTCTTTGAAGGAAAAATAAAAGTCAGAACTCCAGCTAACCCTGGAATGTTTAGGACCTACTCTAAGGCTAACTTCCTACTATTAAGTGATAAAATGGTAACATTTCAAGCTCCAATAAACCATGAGAAAACTGCTGCCTAATGGAATTGTTCATATAAACCTTATACAAGTATGTTAACAGCTACATATAGGCAGCTGTACCCACAGGAATAAGAACAGAACTAACTCAAAAAATGAGCCACCCTGGTGGAATTGTAAAATCAATAACGGAAAGAAGACGATCATGTCAAAAATAAGGAGGCGCAGCACCCTGCAGGATAAAAGCACTCTCACTGAACTACATAAACAACTCAGAGGTAAAATAAAGTCTACCAAAACCAAATTTGAGTTAGATGCGGCTTTCTAGGCTAAGGACAGCCACAAAACATTCTTTAGCTATATCTTCAGACCTAATTATTAATGGAGTCACCTATACTGAGCCAGAAGATTTAGAAAACCTACTGGCATACAATTTCATCTCTTACTTAACCCCTTTCTTCCCCTCAAACTCTACTCAGAGAATACCATCAAATATAATGCCCCCCCACTATCACTAGGGAACAGATTATCTGTGCTTTCTCTAAGGCCATGATCACAGCATAAATGGACCCACACAATAAATATCCCTGGATGCCTTCTAAATAACTTGAAACATGACCCATCAGGCCTTCTGGAATTGCTTTTTAATCATAGCTTCCACACAGGCTTCATGCCTAATGAATGGAGAACAGCAAAATCATCAGTCATCCATCTGCACAAAGGTGGGCCATATACAAACCCTGGAAACTCCGGACCAATAAGTCTAACTAGTCTAATTTACAAAGCCATGGAAAGAATTATCATAGAAATCATCAGTAATGACATATAAAACCTCCAGACAATGGACACAACCCAATCTGGTTTCATCAGGGGCAGGTCATGCCTACTCATCCTGGTGGAATTCTTTGAGAAGGTCACTAAAGCAATGGATGCGGGTAAAATGGTTCACATGGCCTACCTTTACCTGACCAAGGCATTTTTACACAATACCCAACTCAAGCATTGTTTACAAACTCAAGAGGTTAGGTATAAACCCTTACATCACCCAGTGGACAGCCAACTGGCTCACACTCAGGAGCCAGGAAGTTAGAAATGGAGAATCTACCTCTGCAAAAAGACCAGTCACAAGGGAATTTTCTCATGGATCAGTTCTGGCACCCTCCTTTTTGGAATTTACTTCTCTGAAGGCTTCTGGCTGACCAAATTTGTTGATGATTGCAAATTAGGAGCAGTCATAGAATTCCCCATTGACACTAATGTTCTTCAGAAAGGGCTGACACAGACAAATATCTTGTGTCAGTACCAAGGACTAAAACTAAATGTTATGAAATGCATAATAGTATCCTTTGGGATGTCATCCATCCCTGGTAACTATCATATTGACAACACACCCCTAAGACTTGACCCAGTAGTCAGGGACTTGGGGACACACATTGACAGTAATCTAGTCTTTGACCATTATGTATCGCCAGTAGTGAGGAAATCATTCTATGTTGTACAATTTATTAACAAAAGTATGGCATCTAGGTCCAAGGAGGTCGTTGTTCCACTGTATTCAGTATTCATCAGACCTATCAATGAATACATTGCCCTATTTGTTATGTACCTAACCAGGCATATCCAACAATTGGAATGCCCACAGAGGTTCCTCACTAAAAGAAGACAGGGTGTAAGTAAAATGTCCTATGCAGACCTCTTCAAGGCTCTATCCCTGTAGTATGTCTCCTATAGGCTTTTGAGGGGAGATCTACGCCTGGCATACAAGGCTTTGTCAGACCTCATCCTGAAGGACCTCATGCATATCTGCAAAACTGACAGCACCAGAATTAACTGTTTTAAAGACTTAAAAGTTGTCTGTGATATAAATAGGACCTGTGGAGAGATATGTTTGGAACAGTCTCCCCATACATGTAAAGCAGAGCTCCTCCTTAACCCTATTCAACTGTAACTTGGAGAATTGGATAGGGAAGAGGAAATTCATCCCTGGTTTGGCACCTGTGTTTCTGACAGACACAGGCAGCTGTAAACATCTCCCATGCCTCTGCTTACACTCATCAAGAGTACAGACGTTATTAGAGATTTAAGATAAATGACTAGGCTTAAAAAGGCCCTAGTGGTCATTAGCCTAGTACACACTTATGAATCAATTTATTTTATGACTGATCTATAATTTTTGTTCATAATTTAAATTTTCTGCACAGATCAACAATGATACGCTATCTAATTTTACAGTTGCTCCTGTTTTGTTTGCCTCACTAAGAAAATATTCTGTTAAGTTCTAGTGTATGGTATACTTACATACCTTAAAGTCTAAAATATATGCTCCATTTTCAAGCAAAGAGACAAATGTTATATATAGCACACCTTGCAAACAAAATCCCTTTTCTGGCATACCATTTTTATTAGGAAAAAAATGATCACATCTCAGCAACTGAGAGGATAAGCCCTAACTACTACTCAGATAATCTTGGATTGATAATCACCAAAGCACTTGGGCAGGTGTTCCTGGAGGGTAGAACTGAGTTGATAGCACAGGCTGGACCATCATAAGGAGAAGGGAGGTGACTCTCAAATTAGTTTCTGTACTGATACATGGTGGAGTTCAAATGCTAATGCATTAAAATTAAGGGCCAAAACATATGCCTGACTGTAGCTAACACTACAGCATGTGAGGATATGTGTGCATTCCTCGGAGACTGTACTGTGACCCCCCCACTCTGGTTGGTATACATGTCAAGCTACAACTAGAAAGATTAGGAACCAGATCAGGAAAGCCTTGATGGCTGGCTAAATGACAGCCTCTGTGATAAGCCCTTATCTCTAAGATGAGGAACAAATTATTTGGTTATAATAGGAGACTTTGATTGTCAATGGTCATAAATGACAAAAAAAGAGAAATAAAACATTGCACCTTTTGTTTGCTTAACTATTGGCCTACACATTTTTTTATTACCCCCTGCCCCCAAGAAGCTGATCATCAGCTGCCACCAGCTCCTCTCCTCCTTCACCAGGTCTACTTGACCCTCACCCAGGCTCAAATTGACCCCTATCCAGTGTGAGTGAGGAGATGAAGGGCAGTGTTACAGTATTGTACTGTTGCCTGAGAGTGTGTCCTGCCTCCTGCCCAGTGCAGCAGGTTTGCCAGCTCCACAATCACTGCCCTTTGGAGATGCATGGACACTTCCAAGCATTTGAGGTCTCATGACGAAGCAGCTCACTGTTCATGCCGAACAGAACTGGTCAGGCTTGTACACTACAAATTGCAGAAGGTTAGGCTACCTGATCCCAGGAAGAACAAGCCAAAATTGGCCACTCACTTCCATCTTCCCTTTACGGCCTCTCCAGTATTCATGCTGCTTAATGAACACTAGTCATCTGAAGTACAGTAAGGGCATTATCCCCCTGTGACACGGAGCTGATGACATTTTTTCTTTGTTAATTTAAAAGACGTTTATATTTTTCTGGCACAAATATTTCAAGCAAAGTACAAATTAAATATGCACCTCTCCATCTGCCATCTCCTCATAACTTCTTATTTGCTAACACTTCTTTCTTTCCTCTTCCCCTCTCACTCTTTTTCTTCTCCCTCTTTGGGTACCTTTCCCTTTGTATCATTGCAGGAGATGTATTATCTGTGCTTATGTACAAAACATACAATTGTGTACTTTATATTCTTTGTACAGCTATTTTATAGCAATGCTAATATCCTACCACAGCAGCTGTGTTTCTGAACTGGCATGCACAATAATGGAAATATTACGTGTAACTATATGCAATTTTTTTATAAGTTTAATAATGTTTTTGTCTCCTACAGCATGTAGACTGTATCTTTTTTGTGAAATATCTCACCCAAGCTATACATATAAATGGTCACATGTGCTCGATGTACTACCCTGGTAAGCAAATACAGATAAATACCAGTAAATAGCCTATTCCTATTTGCACATTATCCGTTGCATAATTCTTTTTGTGGAACCTATTCTGCTGCACAAGCATATGTCTGTGCATGTTTCTCTCTTTATTTCCTTGTTCTACAGCAGTATATCTTGTGGTTTGTAAAGTTCTACATGCATGCTCACTTCATAATGCCCGACATAAGTCTTTGTGAACTCTTTTAGCAGCCTAATAGTATCTCGGGGAAATAGCTTATAAACCAATAACTTTAGCATGGCTGAATAATGTCTGAAATTGTGTTTGAAAACTAGGGCAGAGTGGTCCATAGCTAGTGCAATAACTGGAATTAAGTGTGTCATGAAAAGCAATAATAAGAGGGTATACTGTCTTTGCTTAAGTTTTCCAGCAACTTACTGTGATATTTGCAATATCATCCCCTCCTTGGAGAACAGTAAATATGATTTCTGACACCCAGAAATGGTCATTAAGCTGCAGTTTCTATTTGTAATAACTGGAATAATGCACTAAAACAAAGTATGGATTCTAACAAGCATCAGTTCTTACATAGTGTTTATCTACCATGCGACTTTTTTATTTGCATGTTGTCCATGATTCGAGTGATTCATTTGACAAGGTACCCAGTTTAGTAAATCTTTATGACTTTGTAGTGCTTAATGTAGTTTAGAGAATAAACATTTTGAAAGTGTCAATTCAGCAAGAGAAACAGCTACAGCAGACCTTTTTTCATGACTTTAAATCAGCAACCTAGTTATAGCCATGTTTACTGGTATATAAAGTCACCAAGACTGCAAGTGTGAATCACATGATATGAATCTATTTGTGTCAGCAAAACAGCGAATGTTTTCTGGAGTTCAATGGGTACAGCAAGACATTCACAGTTGACATAATTTGTACCAGTTTATGCAGAGTTCCTACTAAACTGTTCTTTCATGACTTTCCATCCGCTTGTCTACTGAAAGCAACTATATTATGCAAGCTATTTTTATATTGTGATGTGCCATATTTTTATATTGTTTAAACCTGACATAAAATCATAGTCCTGTGGAAAATTATATCACTTTGTACTCCCTTGAAAATTATTATGACATCATAAGCAGAGTGCAGTACTTGAGAAAAAAAAACAGAAAATGTTAAAAGCAAACAAAGGGAATAAATTATAATTTTTTTCTTATACACTTTAGTTGAGAAGATTGAAGTATTCTGTTGTGGCAGTGGTCTACAACACTTAAAATGCATGCAACCTGTATTCAGACTGAAAACATAGTAAAACAAAAACTTTCCCAGCAGACAAAAATGTTTACCTGGTGCCGTTTGCTGCCAGACTCTATCCTGCTTGTGTTGTCAACACATGTACCATTTGCTCACCACATGAATACCTTACATATACACACGCAAACACACACACACACACACACACACACACACACACACACACACACACACACACACACACACACACACACACGCACTTACTTTTTAAATTCCTTATACCAGAAGCTGTTGTCTAATGCATAAAGTTACAGCAGCCTGATACTAGTGATGATTATACATCTTGTATCCTGGACATTCTGCCATAAATGTTAACAAAACTAAGATTATTTAAAACGTGTTTGACAGCCATTTCTATACAGTTTTTTAGTGACTAGATTATACTTCATGAATAAATTTTCATTTAATGGCGACTAAATTAGGTCATAACAAAGTAAGGAACTACTGTGTGATAAATGAACTAAGCTCTACATAAGTAACTCACTATTTTGCACTAATGGTGTTATTTGCAGTAATTTTCAGTAGTAGTAAGCTATACAAAACAGCACATTTCTTAAAACAAACAAGACCATTGTTTATAATTGCTAAATCTGCTTATGGCTTATGCCAAAAGGTGTCTTTTATAACAGAAGTCAGCCTTTTTTATCTCAGTATTTCAGAAAATGTTGAAACTTCTCACTGATTTGGCCTCTTGCTGCTATGCGAGCACAGTTTTGAGTATCCATCACACCTCCAGTGAAGAAGGATCACCTTTCATACTGTTTTTTTGCCATTTACAAGCCTAAGATTAATATCAGAACCACTAACACTATGTATTATTGAAAGGGTGTAGTCTTTTATTAAAGAATTGCATATGCATAAACAAACTCATGGATATGCCCACTAAAACATGTATAACTTTATGCTAGTATTAGATGTTATGTGATCCTATCTCGCCTACATTCTGACTGATGGGTTCGGAGCCGATCCCTCGGCTCCGACTCGGCACGCTTATGCCAAAGAGCGAAGTCTCTTATTGGCTGAGCTTACTATATCCCAGGATGCACCACTACCAGTCCCCCAGATCTCGTTTGCCGCTAACTAGCAAAGACGTGGTCTCGAGCTGGCTGAGCTAAGTAGTGTTTTTTCACTAACTTTTTCTGTCAGGAATTTCCTATTTCTATAACAAAAAGCTGTTTTAACAGCTACTCTGTACTTTTGTGTGTGATTGGGAATTTTTTTGTGGAAATTTTGTGTGTGTTTGGTGTTTGTTCTGACTACAGGCCCCCTTGATCTGTAGGGCCTTCCCTATCAGTCAATCCCTTTTCAAACCCTTAGGGGTTCTAGGATTCCCTTGAGTTATATTCCCTGTTGTTATCGGGCTGTCATTCTTAACCGGCAACCGTAAGCTAATCTTTATAGTGTCAGTTAATTTAAAAAGAGTTTTGTCTGTGAGAGAGTTACTGAGTTGTGGTTATAATGTCTCAGGCTCCTAGGCCTTCGGGCTTTAAGAAGTGCACTAAGTGTAGTTTTAAAATGTCTATCACGGATGACCACTCTCTCTGTGTATATTGATGTTATGTGATCCTATCTCGCCTACATTCTGACTGATGGGTTCGGAGCCGATCCCTCGGCTCCGACTCGGCACGCTTATGCCAAAGAGCGAAGTCTCTTATTGGCTGAGCTTACTATATCCCAGGATGCACCACTACCAGTCCCCCAGATCTCGTTTGCCGCTAACTAGCAAAGACGTGGTCTCGAGCTGGCTGAGCTAAGTAGTGTTTTTCACTAACTTTTTCTGTCAGGAATTTCCTATTTCTATAACAAAAAGCTGTTTTAACAGCTACTCTGTACTTTTGTGTGTGATTGGGAATTTTTTTGTGGAAATTTTGTGTGTGTTTGGTGTTTGTTCTGACTACAGGCCCCCTTGATCTGTAGGGCCTTCCCTATCAGTCAATCCCTTTTCAAACCCTTAGGGGTTCTAGGATGCCCTTGAGTTATATTCCCTGTTGTTATCGGGCTGTCATTCTTAACCGGCAACCGTAAGCTAATCTTTATAGTGTCAGTTAATTTAAAAAGAGTTTTGTCTGTGAGAGAGTTACTGAGTTGTGGTTATAATGTCTCAGGCTCCTAGGCCTTTGGGCTTTAAGAAGTGCACTAAGTGTAGTTTTAAAATGTCTATCACGGATGACCACTCTCTCTGTGTATATTGTTTGGGCGCCAAACATTTGCAGGAGTCCTGCAGTGTGTGTCATGCTTTTTCCTCGAGGGTCCTCCAAGAGAGAAAAAATAAACTTATTTTGAAAGGTCTTATAAAACCCTCTTTTGAAGAAGCTTTAGCATCCTCTCCTTCTCCTGCTAAAAAGAAAAGGGCGTCGGCTCCGACCAGTCTGTCGGACCCGACCGCCAAAAGACATAGGCAGGCTTCTCCTTCGGCTCCAAGGACTTCGGAGCCGACGGCGGAACGGTCTGCCTCGATGCCTCCAGTCTCGACTCCTCTGGCTTCGGAGCCGATGGCTGGGGCATCGAGAGGCGGGTCACCTTCATCGGCTCCACTGATCTCGGAGCCGATGAAGGTTGTCTGCTCAGACACTTCCTCCTCGGCGCCTAAGTCCTCCTCGGCACTGATGGAAACTGGTTTGTGCATTCCTTTCGGCGCTGATAGTTATTGAGTCACCTCGGAGCCGGTCCCCTAGTCCCTTGGGGCCGTTGGAGATGCCTACTCGAACCCGTTCGGTCTCCTCTAGGTCATCGAGGATGTCAGATTCGGACATAGACAGGGTGCTCCAAAGACTGTTCCAGTCCCCAGTCTTTCAAAAATTTGTTTCGGCTCCAACCCAATTGGCTTCAGAGCTGATAGCCCATTCCATTGCCATTCCTCCTCCGACCGCTTCGGCTCCGTCGGAGCAGGTGCTGATGGAGCCAGTGGAGATCCTAGGGTCGGCTCTGACCCTTACTCCAACCCCGGCCTTCGGGTCCGAGTTTAGCACACGGACTTCTTCGGCCGGACCCGGGGGTGACGTTTCGGGACCAATGCTGTCGGTTCCGAGCCTCCCTCTCGGTGCTTCGGCTGCGGGACTTCTGTCTGCTATCATGGCTCCAGAGACCGGACACTCCCAGGATTCTGGGGGTCCGGCTTTCAGAGCTATGAGGAGTGCCTTGGCCAAGTCTTCTTCGGCCATCTCTACGGCTTTACCGGCACCTTCCCTGGGCATGGAGGCTGGGTCTTTGGCAGTTCCCCTGTCTCTAGGCAGCAGAGCCCCGGGGCCTGAGGTTACCCCCACTGGGGGTTCCCCTCCTCCTGAGGGTTCTTCGGAGTTGTCTTCGGAGGAGCCCCCAAAGAAGAGATTGTGCAAGAGGAAGCACGTGGACTCCCCCGAGTCTCTTACATCGGACACTGATCTTGATGATGCGGAGGGGTCCCCAAAGTCGTCCTCGGATGATGTCTCATTTGCAGACATTCTAGAGATCCTTAAACAACGAGGCGGCTGGATATCCAAACCCCCCTCCGCTGATGAGTCAGTGCTTCTCAAGGCCTTTGGGGCTCAGCCCTCTGCCTCCTGGGTGTCTCCGCCCTTCGACGAGCTCCTGAATTTGGTTTGTCGGAGGGCGTGGGAACATCCAGATACTGTGGAACCAGTGCCTTCTCGCCCTAACAAATTTTTGTCTGCCCCACCCGAGAAGGAGTTCTTGACGAAAGGCGTGGCTGTAGATGCCATGGTGGTGGCATCTGCTACACAGCAGGACGTGGCAGAGGCTTCAACGTCCGTCCATCCTCCTAATAAGGAGTCTAGGAGCATGGACCGGTATGGGAAGTGCACCCTGACTTCAGCGGCCTTTACTCTAAGGTCCCTGAATTATTTGGCACATTTCACCAGGCCTACAGAGGGATCTGGTCAAGGAGCTGTCAGATTCCCTCTCAGGTAACCTACCTGAGCAGCTAGCCCAGTTGGTTAGCTCTCAGTTGGCTATCCTTACCTCGATTTCTAACTCGTCCATGAGGCTCATTTCATATGCGGCCGAAGGGGCGGGCAGAGCGGCAGGCACAGGCGTGGCTCTACGGAGACAAGCCTGGCTCCGTTTGTGTCATTTCGCGGAGGCCTTCAAGACTTCCTTCGCCGATGCTCCCTTTGATGGGTCCTCTTTGTTTGGACCTAAGGTAAAAGACACTCTTACCCGCTGTGAGCAAGAGGGAAAAACTTTATCTGCCGTAGGTGCACGTTATTCCACTCCCTTTCGGCCTTATCCCAAGGCTAAAAGAGGAGGGAAGATGTGGTTCCACAAATCACAGAAGTTCTTTCCTCAACAGCAGGAAGATTCCCCTTCCAGAGGCAGAGGACGGGGAAATTTTTCTGGGAGACGCCGTCCCAGAGGCGGCAGAGGGCCCCGCAACACTGGAGACCGCGAGTCCTTTCGTGGCTCTTCAGCCTCCCACACTTCATGAGGGATTGCCCGGCTGTGCTGCTCCGGAGCCAGTCGGGTGCCGTTTTGCCAAGCACCTAAAAGCCTGGGAGTCTATTACTCAGGACAGATGGGTGCTTCGGATTATTGCCGGAGGTTACACCATTCCCTTCACATACTCACCCCCACCGTCCAAAAAAATCCCGGACCCACCACCCAGTCAAAGGGAAATTGCAGCCGCAGAAGCTTCAAAGCTGCTAGAAAAAGGAGTCATCCAACCCGGTCCCCACAGACCAGATCGGATCCGGAAATTACTCAAGGTTCTTTTTAGTGCCAAAAAAGACAGGGGACCTGAGACCCATATTGGATCTCAGCAAACTAAACCAGTCCGTCATGAAGTCCAAATTCGAATGGTCACTTTACAATCCATTCTCCCATTGTTGGAGAAGGATGTTTGGATGTGCTCCATAGATCTCAAGGACGCCTATTATCACATACCGATACATCAGGCGTCCAGGAGGTATCTGCGCTTCAGCCTGGGAGACAGTCATTTCCAATTTTGTGCTCTGCCCTTTGGTCTCACCACAGCCCCCAGGGTGTTCACCAAGTGTTTGGCAGTAGTGACTGCTCACCTGAGGAGTCTCGGATTCCAAGTGTTTCCCTATCTGGACGACTGGCTCCTGACTGCCACCACCAGGCATCTACTACTAGACAACCTACAAGCCACCATCTCCCTGGGTGCTTCCTGGGAATTACATTCAATTGGTCAAAGTCTGTCTTGCTGCCCTCTCAGCGCATAAGATTCATAGGAGCAGAGATAGACTCAAAATTGATGCGCATCTTCCTTCCTACCGAAAGGATTCAAACATTACAAGGTCAAGTCCGAGCCCTGCTTCCAAGATCCAAAGCCCCAGCCAGGATGGTCCTGCAACTTTTAGGTTCAATGTCTGCCACGGTTCTCCTAGTTCCGCTGGCAAGATTGCACATGAGGATTCTTCAGTGGCTGTTATCGACACAATGGTCTTTTCAGGATCTCCCCCTCAATCATCTCATACTGATTACAGAAATGTGCAAACGGGACCTCCGCTGGTGGCTTCAGCCATCCAATCTGAATCAGGGAAGACCTTTTGTAATACCCCCTCCGGTGGCCACCCTGACAACGGATGCCTCCCAGACGGGGTGGGGGGGCATTGTCTGGGCAGGTCAGTTCAGGGTTCTTGGCTTCCAGACGAAACTTTTCTCCATATCAATGTGTTGGAAATGAGGGCTGTACTTCTGTCCCTACAAGCCCTCCACAAGTTTCTCCCTCAAGGCATTATTGCTATCCACACAGACAACATGTCGGTGGTCTGGTATCTAAACAAACAAGGAGGGACCAGATCTTACCCCCTTTGCAGAGAGGCCATGAGGGTGTGGGAATGGGCTGTAGCTACCAACCGCTTCCTTGTAGCGACCCACATTCCAGGAAAATCCAATATATTGGCAGACAGATTAAGCAGGACGATTCTCTCTCCTCACGAGTGGTCCCTGAACGAAACAGTAGCAGCTCAGGTTTTCAAAAGATGGGGGACCCCGTGCTGCGACCTGTTTGCAACACCACAGAACACAAAGTGCAAAAGGTTCTTTTTCTTGACTCCGCGTCAGGGGGAGGCACCTACGGATGCTCTAGCCCAACCTTGGCCAACAGGACTACTTTATGCCTTTCCTCCGGTTCCACTCCTCCCCAAAGTCATCCAGAAAGCTTCCCAATTGGGGTCCACAATGATTCTAATTGCTCCGTACTGGCCTCGTCAGGTATGGTTCCCCTACCTAAAGAAATATGCTCTGGACGGTCCTTGGTTTTTGGATCTAACTCCGGACCTGCTGATTCATCAGTCGGGACGACAGCACCAGTCCCTTCACACTTTGAAATTAACAGCTTGGCTCCTCCACTTCCGACCTTAGTCAGAAATCACACCTTAGACCCGGAAGTTGTTCACATTTTATCTTCGGCCCACAAACCCACCACTAAGAAATTGTACCTCAGTAAGTGGCAGAGGTTTGCTATCTGGGCTCAACTCAGAGGCTTAGACCCTATTACTGCCCCGATACCAGAGGTCTTGAAATTTTAACATCCTTGTTTAATCAAGGATCTTCAGTCTCTACTATTAAAGTCCAACTAGCAGCTATCTCCAAATTTCACGAATCCATAGACCCACCGTTGATGAGCAGCAGATTATGTAAAACTTTCATGAAAGGTGCTGTGCTGTTAAGACCCCCAGTTTTTCATCCTGCGCCTCCGTGGGATCTTGATTTGGTACTTCGTGCCTTAACATCTTCCCCTTTTGAACCGGCTGCTACATGTGAGTTGAAATATCTGTCTTGGAAAACTGCCTTCTTAGTTGCAATTACCTCTGCAAGAAGAGTTTCAGAACTTCAAGCCCTATCTATCAAACCACCGTACTTGATTTTTCACAAGGATAGAGTATCACTTAGGCCTAATCCATGTTTTGTTCCAAAAGTTTGTTCTAATCTCTGTCTCCAACAATCTCTAGAGCTACCAGTTTTCTTTCCAAAATTTTCAAATGAAGCGGAATACACCTTGCATAAATTGGATGTTCACAGGCAATTGCGCTTCTATCTAGACAGGACTCAACAAATTCGACAAACAGACCAATTGTTTGTGTCCTTTTCAGATAATAAATTGGGTAAAACCATCACTAAAGCTACTATCTCCAAATGGATTAGAGATTGCATAACTCAAGCTTATTCCTCTTCAAATAAGCAACTTACAACATCTATCAAAGCTCACTCTACCAGAGCTATGGCTACTTCTATTGCTTTTCATTCCAAGCTCGCTATTTCTGAGATTTGTGCTGCGGCTACTTGGTCCAACCCGCACACTTTCATTTCCCACTATAAATTGGATGTGGCATCTAAAGGGCGAGCATCATTTGGTTCCACGGTACTCAGGAGTGTTTTCCAGTGAGCCACCCAGGATTCAGGTGCTAGGGACGCTGTCCCATCAGTCAGAATGTAGGCGAGATAGGATCACATAACATCTTTTAGTTATGTACTCACCATAACTTCAGATGTTTGGGATCCATCTCGCCTACATTCCTAATACCCACCCTCCTTCCCCCTGCCTTGGAGATCAGAAGAGATTGAACGGTTTTGAGTTCTACTGTTTTTATCTTGTTTCATCTGACGATGTTATATAAGCAGTGCGTGCGTGTGTGCATGTATGCGGACAAACTAGATCTGGGGGACTGGTAGTGGTGCATCCTGGGATATAGTAAGCTCAGCCAATAAGAGACTTTGCTCTTTGGCATAAGCGTGCCGAGTCGGAGCCGAGGGATTGGCTCTGAATCCATCAGTCAGAATGTAGGCGAGATGGATCCCAAACATCTGAAGTTATGGTGAGTACATAACTAAAAGATATGCACCATGCACTGGCCATAGAACATAAACCTACCCTAAAGCACATCATAGCACCTCCCCAACACTTGATGCTACTTTAGAATAAATTACAGTTCCGGTAGTTGATAATACAAATACACTGCCACAGTACAAATTTTTGTGATAGTATCATAAATACAGTGCAACAGTTACTTGACTAAGGAAGTTCTTTTCTCTGCATGGCAAGTCAATTGTCACATACTACAGAATGCTACAAATGTATATTCATTTGAAATATATCATAAATAAAATATATACTCCTTAAAATTATTAATTTTAAAAGATTATCCTTTCTCACCAGAATACCTGCATATATAACTAAACTTAAGGAGTTCAAACCCTGGTTAACTTCTGAACTGAATTTCATTTTGGAATCAAATAACACTGCTGACATCAATATAATTATGATTTGGGATTTGTTAAAGGCTTACATTTATTGACAAATTTTAACTTGGTATAAAAACAAAATTAAGGAATGGTATTTAGAACTTCAAAATATTCATGCTAGCAGCTAAATCTAGATTTTCTTAAGATGATATATCCAACACGAAAGAAATAGAAACACTGAATAATAATATTTTGACATACTATCTCATAAATCAAATCTGGTTCTTGAATGATTAAACATGACTTGCTACTCACTATCTCCTAAACATATACATAATTTATCAAAAAGATTTAAACTGCAATCAAAAATGAATGATATTCTAGAAGTGAGATGAGACATGAGGGAAATAAAAAAAAATATATATATATACTACTGATATTGGAGATGCTCTTGATGCTTTTAGATTCCATCATACATCCTATATCTGGAGCCTAATTCTGATATTATGACTTCAGTGCTTAATCTTGATATTATTAATATTTAAAAAAATTATCAAAATTAAAAGCTGATTTACACAAACAAATATCTTATAAAAAGTTGTTGATAAAATTAAAATAATAAAATCTAATAAGGCCACAGGTATGGCTGATATAATAATAGAATTCTATAAACCTTTTCTTCCCGCTTTTATATCCTTTTTTCATAAAATCTTAATTGAAATACATTTCCAAGAAAAGATTCCTCCTCCCCCAGGAAATATTCATTAATTGCTCCTAGACAACCCTCATTAATTGCTCCAGACAACCCTCTCCTCCTACCACCCAACACTACAACCTGTGAGAGATGCACTTATATAGCCAAACTGGAAGCAAAGCTCTCTTCACCCAAGACTGGACTAGACAGTCAAGAGGAGAGGGTAAACACTTGCACCACACCACACTCATCACATAGTCCCTCAAAACTTACACCACTAAAACACACATAGAAACACAAAACACACACCTACATTCACGGAGGTTCTCAATAAAAATCTGCCCAAGCAACAGAGACCACCAAAGCAGAAACGCAAGCAACCTTCACCCCCCCAACACAACCCAAATGACACATAGCCCACAAACTCAGTGTGCCACTCAACCACAGCCCATAAGGCATAACAATGTACCCAACACTCTAGTCATAGGTGACTCTATAGTCAGGCACACTGATGTTCCACTCACCAGGCTAAATAAGGTGAAAGTTACTGTCAGCTGCCTGTCAGGTGCCAGGATCTGCCACATAATGCATGCACTCAGGTCACTCCACAACAAGTACAAATATGACTCTGTCATTATCGATGTTAGTGTGAATGACCTGAGACGTACCTCCCTGGACTACACGAAAAGACACATGGAGGAGCTCTCCGATCTTGTAGCCCAGGCAGGTATGACCCTAGCCCTGAGTAGCATCCTGCCATCACCCAGAATGATACCACAGCACAAGGACAAAATGATTGACTTCAACAATTGGCTAAGCTTCTGGTGTCATTCTAAGGGGATCCAGTATCTGTCTGCCTGGGATGACATGATCGACAGACCACGATGCTTTGCCAGATATGGCCTGCACCTGTCGCCCTTGGGATTTCGGATACTGGCTAAGGCTCTTGCCACCCCTATAGTGCTTTTTTTAGGCAAGGTTCAAATGACAAATTCACCACCATAACAGGTACAAGCAAGCAAAATCTGAGGATAATGCTACTCAATGCTAGAAGTCTAAACCTCAAAATGTACTCACCCAAGGGTCTCCTTAAAATGGAGAACATCAACATCTGTGCAGTGACAGAGACCTGGTTCAAGGCTCCAGAAAGCACCCCTGCATTGCCAGGCTATAATTTATACCATACCTTTTGGCCACCTAACCAGGACTGGAACACTAAAGGCGGAGGCGTGGCCGTATTCATTAAGGATATCCACACCTCCAGGTTAGTTGCTCAGCATAATGCATCCGAGAATATCCAAGTGCAATTAACTCTGGGCAAGACCGCAGTCCAAATTGTAGCTTGCTATAGATCTCCCTCCAGGCCCCAGGATTCCCACTCCTCATTTCTTGATACACTGGCAAATATTAGGGTACAACCCAACACCCTAATAATGGACAATTTCAACTACCCCACCATTAACTGGGAAAACTACTCCTGTACCAACTCTTTTGCTCAACATTTTCATAAATTCATAAATTCCAATGCCTTGGATCAACTTATCCACACCCCCACCAGGGGCAGCAATATCTTAGACCTGGTCATTACCAACATGGGTGACCAGTGTTCCACACCAGAGGTCACTTCCTCATTGGTCAGATCCAACCACAAGCTGATCACCCTAGAGATCCACATCCCACCCCCACCATCCATTAGGGAAAACACCGTAAAAAATTTCTCCAAAGCCAACTTCACACTTCTTAACACAGAAGTGGCAAACTTCATGACACCCATCCAGATGGACAATAGCGGTACAACTGCTGAATCCTACAGAAATGCACTTTATAAGCACTTACACGAGTGCATGGATTGTGCTATCCCTAAAAGAACCAAGATGTTATCCTCCAAAAAAAGTAAGCCAATCTGGTGGTCCCCTGCCATAAACAAACTCTACAACAGAAGAAAGAAACTGCTGCAAAAAAGAGTAAAATCCCCTTATTGGAGGAACTCCCTGGTCAGCCTCAGTAGGAAGCTGAGAGCTCTCATAAAATCCTCCAAAGCTAGTTATGAAAACAAAATCACCACTGTTTCTAAAGACAACCACAAAGCATTCTATAGCTATGTCAAGAATCTCAATGCCAACACTCAGATCTGCTCTAAGTTACAGCACAATGGCACTAAATATACAGAACCAACTGATATTGCCAACATCCTGGCAGATTGGTTCAGTGCTAACCTTACCCCCCTCTCACCCCCAAAGGGCCCATCTGCATACCGGAAGAATGCAATGTTCCTATAATCATGGCTGCACAGGTAAAAACCTCACTCTCCAAAGCCAAGAACACAGCATCCATGGGACCTGACAACATCCCAGGTTGTGTTCTACATGAACTACAGAATGAACTGGCACCCCACCTAAGTACTATGTTCAATCATAGCCTCACCTCAGGCTTTGTGCCCACTGAATGGTGCACAGCAATGGTTATCCCACTCCACAAAGGGGGATCCACCATGGACCCCGGGAACTACCACTCCATTAGCCTGACGAGCCCGGTCTGCAAGGCCATGGAACATATCATAATAGAACTTATAAACAAAGACATTGGTAATCTCCAAACTCTTGACCCCACCCAGTTTGGGTTTGTAAATGGCAGATCATGTCTCCAAAACCTGACAGACTTCTTTGAAGCAGTCACCAAAGCCGTAGATGAGAGTAAGGTGGTTCACACAGCCTATCCAGATCTCGCCAAGGCTTTCAACACCATCCCCCACTCTGGAATTATAGATAAACTCACTAAACTAGGTATAAATCCCTATGCCACAAGATGGGTAGCCAACGGGCTCACTGGCAGAAGCCACACTGTGAAAGTTGCAGACTCCAAATCCGACTTCAGACCAGTGACAAGTAGAGTAACACAGGATTAAGTGTTGGGTCCTCTCCCGTTTGGTATCTACTTCTTTGAATTACAGTCTAACACAGAAGGTCTTTGGCTAATGAAGTTCACAGATGACTGCAAACTAGGAGCCATAATCAAAACTCCTAACGATGTGGACATCCTACAAAAGGGCCTCACTGAGACAGATGCCTGGTGTCAAAACCATGGCCTCAAGCTCAATGCCAAAAAGTGCATTGTCATCCCTTTTAGTAAAAACTCTCTACCCATGAACTACCACATAGGCGGTAGTCTACTTAACACTGAAAGTGTGATAAGAGACCTTGGGACACAGGTGGACAGTAGTCTCTCCTTTGATAATCACATCGCCACAGTAGTCAGGAAATCCTTCTATTTGGCACACCTCATTACATAAGGTTTCTCATCCAGGAAAAAAGAGGTAATTGTTCCCCTCTACTCATTACTCATTTGACCCATTATAGAGTACAATGCCCCTTTTGGTATGTACCTCACAAGACATCTACAACAACTGGAAAGGCTGCAGAAATACTTCACAAAGAGGATTACTGGCCTCAAACAAATGCTCTATGCAGACCATCTCAAAAAACTCCAGCTTTACTCCGTCGCATATCTCCTACTCAGAGGCGATCTCTGCCTAACATACAGAGCTATATCAAACCCAGAGCTGCTGGATATGCTCCACTTAAAGAAATCACAATCTCTCCAAGCTACATGCTCTAGGGACCTAAACCTTTTCACCACAATAAACAGAACATGCTGGGGGGTTAGATTCCTGTCCCAGAGACTTCCCATACTTTGGAATAAACTACCTATCTATATCAAACAAAGCTCCTCATTAGCACTCTTCAAGAAAAATCTTGATGATTGGATGGGAAATAGGAAATTCACCCTGGTGATCACTTCTGTGGCTCTGCTCGACAGGGGCACAAGAAAATAATTTTCTTGGGTGGCGAAAGCCAGGGTACCTTTTTGGCTAGGCTTATATAGGCCCTAGGGCCAATAGCCTAGTACCTACCTATGAACCTATGAATCTATATTAAAAGAAAACAAAAATCCACAACTTTGTTCTTCTTATAAACCTATTATACTTCTAAACAATGATTATCCAATCTTTATGCCTATTATTGCTGATAGAATTAAGGAACCCTTAGCACATATAATCTATTTTGATCAAACAGGTTTTATTCATCAAAGGCAAAGTCATGATAATATTAGACCTATAATAACTTTTGAGTACTGAGGTATATATTGAGTTGTATGTGAGATGTATTTGTAATGGTTTGAAAAAGCTATATAGCGAAAGCGCTCACCGTTGTTAAATAACAAGTTTTCATTTTTTATACTACTGGACTTTTAATGTGGAATATTTGTGGATATTTTTGAAGTGTTCCTAGAGGTCTGAATAGACTCTTGCTGTATGCTTATATACAGAACCTTTATCCTTGGATATTTACATAAGGTCTGAATAGATATTGATTTTGCTTATTTCCTGGTGTGGATTGACCGACTGCTTGGTTTGGTCCTGAACGGAGCTTTTTATTTTCGTATATAATAACTTTTATTGATGTAGTGAATAGTAGAGATGAGACAGCCCTGTTAAGTAGTTTAGACATTGAAAACGCTTTTGATTCATTGAATTGGAGTTATTTATTTGAAATTCTTGAATTATTTGTTTTTCCTACATGTTTTATTTCATTCTTAAAGAATATTTATGAAAATAATATGGCTTATGTTAAAACTGGACTTTTTACATCAGAGTACATTCATTTGACTAAAGGTACTAAACAGGGATGCTCGTTATCTCCAATTTTATTTGCACTTGCCATTGAAATATTTGGTATTTTAATTTGAACAAATTCAAATATAACTGGCATAAACATCCTTAATATTATGCATCTAAAATTATATTATTCACAGATGACATACTATTAACCCTTCCTAATTCAATTTCAGCTCTTCTAGAATTAGAATCCAGAATAACAATTTTTCAATCTAGTTCTGGTCCTTATTTCAACCAATCAAAATCTAAATTCTTAATACTAAATATAAAGAATAAAATTCAAATACAAAGAAACCATATTACTGGCAAACAAGATTCATCACTTGAATACTTAAGCATAACTTCACTAAAGTCTTTAGATGATATGATAATATTTAAATATATACAACACGTAGAACACAGGTCCAAACAAACTAATAAAAAAATATAGAAGCCAAAAACGAATGCAACAGTTTATTTAAGCGCTTTTGTTTTGTCAATGAGAAACTTCATCAGAAAATGACAAACAATGCATACTACCCAGCTTAAATATCCCCCCTTAATTAACTATTTAAAGTGCTACATACATTTTATATAAATTTCATATAAAAACACTGAAACTGTGAATTTTCCACCTCCATACAGTAATGCAATAATAAATAACACGTATACATCCATCCTATTACCTCTAAATACAAAAAAGTATATATATATATATATATATATATATATATATATATATATATATATATATATACATACAATATAATTAATAAATTAGTGCAAAATAAATAGATGTTTATCTTTCTAAAAAACACATATATATATATATATATATATATATATATATATATATATATATATATATATATATTCAACAAACACAGAGAGCAATGCAAAACATGTCCCAGACCCAACTACATGGCAGTACAACAATACACAGAAAGAGCCAAAAAGACCAGTGGGAAATACATTTTTATAAAAAGAATTCAGACCTCAACATATGTACCAAACTAATAGATAAGGTACTATTGAGTCCAGGGTTAACAATGGCATTAATTCTTAACTGCAACTTTAGTTCTTTTAGTTCTAGAAAATCATTTACTGGACCACCTCTCTCTCCTGTACATACTTGTTCTAATATAGTAAACTTAAATGTATGTCCTTGATTTTCCATAACATGGACTGCTAAAGCACTTCTTATTTCATTATATAAAATGTCACAATTATGTTGGTACACCCTGGTCCTAATACAATTGATGGTCTTGCCAGTATAAAATCTTGGGAATTTCGTGCACAAAGCCAGATGCACCACTGCCTTTGTACTACAATTAAGTTTCCCATACAAATTAATTTTACCATAAATGGGAATATATAGTTGTCTGAAAACACTTATTAATCCTATCCTTAATAATCAAAATGTCCAAGTAACTAATTTGGTCAGAATTTATGGTAGATGTAAACTCTAAATACTCAGTAGTTGTCTCTAGATACTCAAAAAATCCCATCAACTCTACCTCATCTCCCTTCCAGAATACAATGATGTCATCCAGGTACCTCCCGTAGAAAGTCTATTTTAGAGTGTAGGGACTATTCAAAATAAATTCATTTTCCCAATATGCTAAAACAATATTGGCAAATATAGGGGCGCATGCAGCGCCCATCGCCACCCCTTTCTCTTGCTTGAATAATTGTTTTTCAAAAGTAATAACATTACTCTCCAACACCAATTCCATCAGGGTTCTAATTGTTAAAATATTCTCATGATCAAGTTCAGAATACTGGCATAGATACCTATAAAACCAATCCAGCCCCCACATCATGTGGAATGACTGAAAAAAGGCCTTTGATGTCTATTGTCACAAATATTATACCATCAGTGTACATTTCTTTAGATATTTTCATCAGAAGGTTCCAGGAATCTTTCAGTATCCACTTTTTCCCTTTCAACACCTTTTTAATATGAGAATCAATGTAATTGGCAATAGTATATGTCTTAGAGGCCCGTGCATCTACAATTGGTCTTAAAGGAGGGTCACTTAAATCCTTGTGGATTTTGGGTATACCAAAAATAGTAGGTGTTCTACTGTTTTTTGTCACTAGACATTTGTATTCATCTAATGTAATCTGATTGTTCAAAACCAACTCTTGTAATGCAATATCTATTTTTTTATAAATAATATTTTTCTCATTTAAACTTATTTCACTGTAAGTATCCATATATAACAGTGAACACATCTTGCTGATGTAATCAACACTATTCATGATTACCAGGCCCCCCTCCCTTATCTGGTTTCATGATTCTCAAGTCATTTCTGTTACATACTTCCCTGAGTAAAGTAATTTCTTCTACGCTCAGGTTAGTTTGATATTGGTGTCTGTTAGCGTTTAAAAAATTTCTCACATCATGTTCACACAATTTCTCAAAGAGATATACAGTTGGATGTAAAACAGGGTTAAAAGTACTTTTTCTCTGACAAACAACATTACTAGTACTTCTGACATTTTTGTCCTGGAAATAACATTGTAAATTCAATTTTCTAGTGTAGAGTTTCAGATTAATTAAGGTGTCATCCACCCTTGCTCCCCTACCTGGAACATATGTCAACCCCTTATCAAACAAATTGGAAATATTCCTATGTAAGACCACATCACTATACTTATAAACATTAAAATCACCATATTTAATTATAAAAGCATCATAAATATATTAGAAAATCTCATTTCAAAATGGAATAAGCTTATTATATCTTCTGAAGACATACTTCAGTTAATAAAGATGAATCTTTTTCCCAATATTTTTTATATAATATGTCTTTTTTCCAGATAGACATTATATTAATTAAATAAACAATTGCTGAAACTCCTTTGTCCCCCCCAAAAAAAATAGAATAGCGCTTCTTCATCATATTAGACCATGGGATCCTGGAGAAATTAATTTTCCAGATATTGATACTTATATCTAAGCATGAATTTTTAAAATTATCATAATTTGGGTGGATAGTAATTATAGTTTTAATTGGAAAACCTTACACTTAACTATCCTCAAAAAGAGTAATGACAATTTGAAAATGTTCCATATAACTAATCATGAAAATTTATTTTGGTATTATCTTTGCAATTTCATACAGTATAATTTTTCTCCCCATCTACTTCACATATTTAAGTCTCATTCTTAAAAACTTAAGAATACAATTTATTCTAATATAGATATTAATAATCGGCTCCTATATATTATTCCTTTTAGTATCACTAGAAATTTCTTTAATAAAGTTCACAGCCAAAAATGTTCTTTATGGATGCTAAAAATTTGTTTGTTGGCAACAATGTTTTAAAGAATTGAAAATTAAAGATACTCATCAACTTATTACAAAACTTTATTTAAACCCACACAATTATTATTTCAGTGTTAACACACAAGCAGAAGAATTATGCATATCTATTACTCATTCTCATTTTAAAGAGAATCCTAAATTCATCTTTATTTTCTATGAAATATGTATAATAAATCTATAATTGAAAATTTAATATCAAAACTTTATAAAATATGAATAAAATACAAGATACATTTAAATTCTAATTTTTGAAATTGTATTACAAGGACATGCATCTGGAGCATTCTCCCCGGGGATCTGCTGAAAACTGGCTTCATTTCAAGTCAGACTTTCCTGGTTAACAAATGTAAAATAAAATAAATAAATTAGGCTATGAATTCCTCTTGTCTCTCCTCTGAGAAAAAAATCTCAAGTATTATCCTCTATTAAACATTCTTCCTGGTCTCATTATTGGCATATATTTGCATGGAAATTTTTACATAGAACATTTCAAACTCCTAATAAAATAGCTAAATTTAACAGAAATAATAATATACAGTATTGGAGATGTTCTCAAGAATGCAATGCTGATTGGATTCATGTCTTTTTTAATTGTGCATCTTTAATTCAATATTGGTGTAATATAGATGATTTTTGAAAGCTTTATTTTCTGATACATTTTCTTTATCCAAATCTTTAATCTTATTTAATGTAAATGATCGACATTATTTAAAGATAACTTTTCTCTGCTATGGACTATTATTGCAGTTGCAAAGAAATGTATCACCAGAAAATGGAAATCAACTTCACGACCACCTTTTGAAGATTTCTTATCCTTTTTAAAAGAAACAGCTTTCAGAGAAACAGAAGTCAAAGAATATAGGATTCATCCTAAACTGTTTAATAATAATCCTTGGACAAAAGTGATTTCTGTTATAAACTTTTACCAACAAAATTTTGCCTCCGATGGGTAAAAGGAATTTAAAAAGATGATTGAGGAGAATGTAATTTTGGAGCTTTATTTTTTTTTTTTTTTTGTTTTGTTTTCAGGCTCATATGTGTGTGTATATATATATATATATATATATATATATATATATATGTATATATATATATATATATATATATATATATATATATATATATATAGTATGTAGTTTAAACATTATTTGTTTGGATTTCTATTGTTCTGTTATTATTACTATATAACTTAATTACTGAATATTGGAAAAATATTATTTACTTCTTAATTTTGAAATACCAAAATCCCAGGATTCAGAATATTGAATTCAGAACCTTGAGATCTTGGAATCTCGAAATTGAGAACCCCCCCCCCCAAAAAAAAAGCAGTCAACACATCACAAAACAAGTTTTTGCAGGGGGCAAGTCCCCATGCACTGCCACACCCATCACTCCTTAAATATTCCAATTCCGGGATCGCACTACAGAGAGGAAAAGGGAAATCTCCCATTTTGCGCTGTATGCTGATCTCGGTTCAGGATTTTGAAGTTTTAAAACTTCAATCATATGATCTTCAATCATATGAATTTCAAAGTTTTAAGGTTTAAAATTCTGTAGGGGACCCATATATCCATATATATATATATATAGATTCACTTCAGAAGCTCGAATTTACAAAATCTCGAACTGCAAATAACCGAAACCAAAAGATCGAGTTTCGTAAACTCGAACTTCTGAAGCGAAACCAAAAAAAAAAAAAAAAGACAAACTTCGCTTTTGCAGGGGGCTTTGCCCCCCTGCACACCCCCCTACTTAAATATACCAACTCCAAGATCGCGCTACAGAGGGGAAATGGGAAATCTCCCGTCTTGTGCTGTATCCGGAAGTGCAAAACGGGAGATTTCTCATTTCCTGTCAACACCGCAAAAAAAATAAAACATTACGTACACAAAGAGCGTACAAGAATCCTTGCCTCTGTGTGCACGCAATGTATTAAGGTAAGTAAACTCTTATTTTTAAACACTACACATATTCGATTTACTGAAATCTCGATCATATGGTCTCGACCATATGAAATTCGAGATTTCAGTAATTCGATTATGTGAAGTGTTCCTATATATATATATATATATATATATATATATATATATATATATATATATATATATATATATATATATATATATATATATATATCTGCATACACACGTCCTGAAACATGCAAATTCATTATTCTGTCAAAGATTAAGACTGTTGGTAAACTATGTAAGCTTACAAAAATGTTGCATTTATATGACCACTAATTTCTTACAAGTTCCATAATTCCTTTGGTGTTAAGTTCTTACCCTAGAAGCAACTTAGAGAATTTCATCTACTGCTGTCTTTAAAACTTAAGGACTCATGGTTTCTTTAGACACTGCTGAGTTTGTGCAGTGTTTTCAAACAGTTTAGCTATCATTCCTGTTGATTCTAATGTGTGTAACAAATTATCTGGTCAAATGGTATGATGTGGTCAGAGTCCAGTAGATGCAATGAATGCCTGTTGATCAGATTTGTTCAGACAGATTTAGACCTTAATGGGCTACAGTATGACATTGGTGTGTCACAGTACCTCTTTTTCTATACATTGTTAGACATTCTGTGTGTCTTTTCGGCTTTTCCCGGTTAGGGGTCGCCACAGTGGAACTCCGGTCCGCTAATGATTGGCAGTAGACTTTTTTTAATAGTGCCAAGTTGCCAGCCCGACGCCCAACCTTCAGTGAAGGCACACCCATTCACACATGTCTTTCAGAGGTCACTCGACTGCGGGGAGGACATGCAGACTCCGCAGAGAAGGCACTCCAGGCGTGAATCAAACAGGAGAACGTCTTGCTGTGAGGCAACAGTGCTACCGCTGTACCATCATGGCTTCACATTCTCCCACACTCTATACAGGGCTTGCTTTACTCTTTCTTTACCAACATGTTTCAATTTAATCAAATCTCCTCTGAAAAGAGGCCATAGGCCTCGTGGGACTAACCCAATCAGCAAAGTATAAATAAATACATAAATATAAATGGAGGAGTAAAAGACCAGTTGCTAATGTGCAAAATAATTCCCCAGAAATCTGGCCTCAAAGAAAACATGCTGTGCTTTTTGTTATTCCAACAACAGTACTATTTGCTACCAATTCAGCAATGCCTGGTCATATAATATACCATAACAGTGGGCTTCCTTTAACCTGATTTTATGCTTAGCCAAGAACAGTAAGATTATTTTAAAGAGGCAGTGAGAAATGTCAATCACTTGACAATTAATGAGAAGTTACTCTCCCTAGAACAAACAGATTACAGATTACCATCTCAAGCCTGAGTAGATGTAGCTTTAGAGATAATGAGAGCGAGATTAAGGTGGCAAACAAATTGTATCCAGATAAAATACAATCTGGTAGTTAAAATGGCAAGTATATGCACCCTTGCAAGGGTTTCTCTTGAAACATCTGATTATAAACTTTGTTAAAGAAAAAGGGTTCCTGGTGATAATGGTTAACATTCCTCCACTATATCATCTTAATTACAAAGGCTGTTGATTTAATAGCAGGCAAAGAAGACACACTCACAGCTTAAGGTTCTCTAACATTCTTTTATGGGAAACTATGTCAACCACAAGTACTCACAATGGTCTTCATTTCTACCACCTGTGATTAACTCTTTTCGTGAAAGGCAATAGGTTTTTTACAGCATTTTTGGTGAATTCTCAGTACAATAATTTGCAATGCAAAGACCAGCAATGATAAAATACAGCTGTGTAAGTAAGTTTACCATAAGAGTAGATGTTCAAATGACCACTGCTGCATTAGCCTTAGCTATATGGGTTATATACTGCCAGCCAGCTTCCAAAGCTTCAAGACACCTTCCACTAACTCAAATTGTTAGGCAGCTCTAGCTGACTTAAATCACAGTTTTGAGTGCCAACCCCTTCATAGCTTTTTGCCAACTGAGAGAGGGTAGGCTGAGTCCTAAGAGGACATAGGTAGGAGTAAAAAAAAACAAATAAATAAATAATATACACATATAACCATAAGCGGATACTGCAGCAGTGATCATTCAACCATCTACTGTTATGGTAAAGTTACTTACACAGCTGTACTATTTTCATCATATTGATCACAGTAATCTTAGTAATATGGGTAGATTACCCTAGCTTATTACATTTGGGAGGTAGCAGGCCGATGGTCCAGGAGGCTCTGGAGAATGGTCCTAGAAAAGCCTGATTTAGACCTAGTGATGCACTGTGATTCAAAAAGGTAACAAATGTTGGTACTGGGACCAAAGATACTTCAGACACCACTATATCTTTCTTGTATGGAGTCTTTCCAGGGATATTATGGGAATCCTAGATGCCATAAGAGTGAAAATCCTAAGGTATTTCCTCACTGAGATGTATAGCAGATACCTAGGAGCACAATTCTGTGTGATGGAGTCAAAAAAGACATTTAAATGTACTCTTGGAATCCCGGTTTGTGCAAGAGATCTCTCACCCAAGTGAGAGATTCCTGACATTTTGAAAAAGACTCTGCAAAGATAAGCAAGTCATCTAAATATAGAAAAATGTGGATAGCTTTAAGCCTGCAATGTGCTATAACTGGAACTATCCACTTTGTGAACACTCTTTGTGCAGTGGATAGACAAAGAGTAAGCCAGATAACTGATAATGTGATCGAGACACACAAACCTTGAGGAAATCCATATGTCTGGATGAATAGGAATGTGACGATAAGCATCTTTAAAATCTAGTATTACCAGGAAACTTAAATTAGGAAGAAATGGGTAACAAGCTGTGAAATTACAGCATTTTAAACTATTACAAATTGGTTTAGGAAAGAGAGATCCAGAACTGGCCTCCAAGCATTTTCTTTCTTTAGCACCAAAAGTATCCTTTAATAAAAACCTTTCCCAACCCCCCAACCTGGGAAGGAGGAACTGGCTCTATCACTCCCTTGACAACATGTGTTGAAGGGGAGAGGGAAACTGAGGAGCCTGATCTGGTGGATGAGGAATTACCCACTGGAAAGAGGAATTTACTCCAACTGCTATCTATAACCTTGATGAATGATCTTCAAAACCCATTTGTCTGAAGCTATATATTGCCAAAGAGAAAAGTGGAGAGTCAGACTATCTGGAAGGGAAAATGGATTGCCAGAGTGGGAGGGGGGGGGGTGACAAGATCACTTGAACAGGCATTCTGACTTGTTAGACTGTCCTTGGTTTGGCAGGGGTCCTTATATTCTTTTTCTAACCCCTTTGCCATTTCTTCTTAAATGTCTGTTTACCAGCACTTTGCTAAGACTGTTTTATTTTGTTTATTGCCAGAATTGGATGAGGGGTAAGAGAATCCCTTAGAACATTTGGAAAAGGAGGGCTGAAAAAATCTTAGGGATTCCTTGAATCTGCTTACCATCTCATTACATTTTTGACAACCTGTGCAGCAGAGGGACGAAAAATAAATTATCTAGATGAAAATTTAAAATTTCATTTTTCACATCATTGGGATGTTCTGAGAATACAGCCAGGCAAACCTCCTCAAAACAGTACCAGTAGCCATAGCTCAGGAAGAAATATCAATAGAGTCATATACACACTTTAAACAATGAGTCATGACCTGTAAAATGGAAGAAATGTAATCATTTAAAGCAGATTTTTCCTCAGAAGAAGAAACTGTAAACAAAACATTACTCATATTTTTAAAGTTAGAATAAACTTTAGCATGCAAATCTGACAATTCAAAATTCTGAAAATCAAAGTTGTAGAAGCATATATCTTTTCCTATACTTATCAATTATTTTCCCATCCTTATCAGAAACTGTAGAATTAGAATTAACTAAATATTTAGCAGCAGGAGTAAGTAAAGCTATAGCTGCCAGGCCAGGTTTGGGTGTATAAAAACTTAGATTTTGTAAAGTTCCACAATCTTTTATCTGCCTTTCTAGTGGCAGCAGGTTGACTGTCAGGAAAATTGCAAGCAGTGACACTCGTATCCTCAAAAGCAGACAACACTGGTGGAAAGGGTGAAGGTTCTGGAAATTCCATCTGTAACATTTCATATTATTTTCTGAGGGACTGAGAAACTTCAGTGTTCTCCCACTGAAAACACTGACACATTCTGGAAATAGTCTCATGCAAACAGAACCCCCCACAGGGAAAATTAGATACTGTGTTCTCCTCTGAGCCTGAATTAGAAATCTAAGGAGAAAGCCCTGTATCTGTCTCTTAATCTTCCTGTTCAAATTCAGATTCTCAAATCTCTTCAGGATAAGAGGCATCCACCTTTCTTTTAGCAAAAATTACTTTAGAAGAAGGGTCAATAGTCCGATTTAAACCTGAGCCAAATCTACTAAACCACTTCTGATGAGGAAAATTTGAGGAGGAGTAGATACATGTTTAATTTTCTCTTTCTTTTTGACAGCTAAAATATGGTTAAAAGTGTTGTTAATGACAGCAACAGTTTCCCCAGTGATAGGCACAACATTCTGACTAAACAGGGAAGCTTTCCCTGTTCCCTCTTCCAGAACTGACAAGAGTGTCTGTCTCTTGCTCACGGTAAGCACCCCAACAGCCACAGAGGATGTGGCTATCCCCTAGTCCATAGTGGCTGTGCATGTTACACCAGAAGGATCCAGGGTAAAAAAATAGTGGTCTGAGGAACCAGCTTTGGCCAGAACAGAGTCACCAACCTGCAGCTGAGGCAAATCGCTAGCCTGCTGTGGTGGCAATGAGTGTTTGCTTAACTTTTTCTTTTTGTGGCTAGAAGGACCAAATATGGGACTTGTTGTTTGTTCCATGGTCAAGCCAAAAATGATGCTTCTTTATCCAGGGAAAACAAGCAGCATAAGCTGGTAAAAAAAATCAATGTTATAAAAGTCACTTTTATCACACAAAAACACAGTAAAAAGTGGCTCCATATTGAAATGTCAGCACTCGAAATGCTGAGTGCTAAAAAGCCCCCCCCCCAAAAAAAACAAAGACTCAAAACCTACAGAAGAGAGAATCTTGAAAATCGCTCTTCTCCTTAAAACTTTTTTTTGTAGGTGAGGGGTGAGGAGAGTATATGTTGGTCCAATCTTTTGGCCATTCAGTGGCAGCATTTTGGGACTTGGTCTAGTGGGACCTAACATTTCAAATAGTTCCAGTAAAAAGCACTTTATAACACTTTGCCAGTCTCAAAAAGTAAAATAAAAACAATTTCTTCACAGAAAAATGGTTCTTAACTTCTAGATTAAAAGTAATTTTCCTAAGCAGAAATGCTAGGATACTTTTGAGTGTCCCATTGAATAGCTAAGGTCTTTCTAGGTCTGGCTACTCCAGAGACATTGAGACACTTTTGCATCCCTACTTTTGGAGTTGGTGTTGGATGAGACCTCTGTAATGACTGTTCTACTGGCTGCAAAGGTTACTTTGAGAATGTGTAAATGCTAATGACTGCATGCAGAATTTTTCAGGGAATATTTTAATAAGGGTTCTAGCCTACTGACATTCTTTCTATTCCTCCTATTTGCAGACAGGTACAGAAATATTTCCTTTAACCCTCCAGACCTCAGCCCAAGCCAAGGAACAGACTGTTGGTCAACAGAGACACTGACAGCTATAAAGTCATAAATCTGAGGTAACAGTATTAGGTAGTGAAAGTGTTACTGCTGGTACAGTTCTGATAACTAAATTGCAGCCTGACATATAAAAATAGCTTTGTAATGCCTAGTGACAATGAAACATTTTTCAGTCAGTGCCACATATTACCTTATTTTAACCATTCAATATTCTGTACTGCTTGCATTAGGTTTAGTTGATTAGGTCTGGAAACCTAGTACTGTTCCTCCAAAACAATAGCTTCACAAGCAGAGCTCTGATCCCTTTTCTTTTTGTCTTTACTGGCTTTTCTTACTTTAAATTTCTGTGTGAATGCTGGCTAGTTGTCTTTTATTGGTGAAGACTCACATTGTGCCTGTTTGCACTGGTTGGCTACCATTCTACCTTCTGGTTTGAAGCTCAGTTCACTCGCTCTCCATCTTAAACCCTACCATGCCTGGCTTACACTTATACCTAACCAGCCCCACTCACACTACTCACATATACCCACTGACTCTGCCTGCTGTCTCACATCCTCTTCCTTACCCTACACATTCTTTTACATATTGTGGACACTCCAAAAATGTTTATAGTTTAAATGAACTAAAACCATTACTCTAACTTCTAAAATTTCAAATTAAAGTAGCTCCCACTCCTAACTTTATTGTAATTTCAGTTATAGTAACCATAATAGACAGCAAGCTTTCTTTGTTTTCCTCTACCATTTGAATCAACACTATTAACACACCCATAACAATCTCTCAAATTATGTCTGTGTAAACCCCCCAAAAACTCAGTGACCACTACAGCACTATTCCATCTACTAATAGTCTTTCTTCTCTCTGTAATGACTCTAATAACCAATTATAACATCCCATTGGAATTTTCACCATTTTACAATAATGCTTCATCCAGGCTCAATAATATCGTACAATCAGCTTATCAAAACTATAACACTCTACTAAATAGGCAGTGGACAATTTATATTGTTAGATACACATACAAAAGTGAATTCCTGCTGAAAAGAGACTTTAAACTAATCTTCTTCTTCGTCTTCTTTTTTTGGCTTTTCCCGGTTAGGGGTCGCCACAGCAGATCACTCATACACTCATGATTGGCAGTGGCATTTTACAGTGTCGAGTTGTCAGCCTGGCGCCCAACCTTCCACGGAAGGCACACACATGCACATACTCAAACCTAGGACCAAGTTAGAGTGTCCAATCCATCTAAAGCATGTCTTTGGGATGTGGGAGGAAACCAGAGCATGCAGAAGAAACCCACGCGACCACAGGGAGGACATACAGACTCTGCACAAAAGGCACCCCAGCT
Organism: Protopterus annectens; assembly: GCF_019279795.1. Taxonomy (NCBI): domain Eukaryota; kingdom Metazoa; phylum Chordata; order Ceratodontiformes; family Protopteridae; genus Protopterus; species Protopterus annectens. Next base: position 1,014,083,383 of record NC_056747.1, on the reverse strand, counting down.
AAGGATCAAACTGGAGAACCTCTTGCTGTGAAGCGACAATGTTAACGTCTGCACCACTGTGGCCACCCAGACCTTAAACTAATGAAAACCTAAAATAAGATTACTCACTGGGAAGTAGAGGGATATTTCACCACCTTCTGTACTACAAAGATATGCTATGTAATCCAGGACCTATCTACATTAATTTAAATCTGCCTAATACCCTTACCAAAGACATCAAAGTCTGTCACACAAATGTTAGAAGCATATGCAATAAGTATGGAAAACTGCATGTATGGATTCACCACTACAAACCAGTCACTCACTGAAATGGACTATTCCAGAAGATAAATAACCCCGGGCTATAATATGGGTCTATATTAGATCACCGAACGCTTAAAAAAAGCGAACGGTGATTGATCGAACTTATGTAAGCGAAAGCTTACAATCTCGAACTGTCAGAACAGTGATTTTTTTCCTAGGGAAAAAAATCGCTGTTCCAAAATATACACACACACATATATATATATATATATATATATATATATATATATATATATATATATAAAAGCCTTATATAAAAACAAGCAGTTCCATCATGATCTAGTTGCTGATTGTTGGAGTGGTAGCTTGTATAAATACCAACTGTAAGTAGTGTATTGTCAACAGCTTGTGTATTTTATATGTGCCCTTATACATATTAAAATATATATAATATCAAGCTATTAACATCTTAGAGGCACTATATCCTTTTAGTAAAACTGCTGATAGAAGGTGAAAGTAATAATATGTGCTTTAAACTTGATAGTGTTGTACACTGGGAACTACATGGGGGGACAGTGTAAATACATTTGCCAGGTTTACTCTGACTTATTATTTATTCAAATATGATGGTAATGGGAGTAATACTGTGTAGAAACTGATATTTTATACGTATAACTGAGTATATGTGTTTTAAAGCATACTGTCTTATTTACTGTATTCATTAATAGGGTAGGCACTGTCAGTTTTGATATTTCATAAATTCCTGGCATAACAGTTTCTTTTCTACCTTCATCTCAATGATTGTGCATGTTTAGTTTCCTTTTCCCTCCATAAACAGATGTAAATTTTGCTAACTCTGTCCTCGAGATGATTTTCTGGTTAGAATGCAAGAAGCTTCACTTATTTAGTGTCTCGAGCACAGTACAGTCATTTTTCCACTCATAGCAGCTTCCCAGTTGATTTACTATGTGAAAGAAGGAAATATGCGACCTTTGAACTTTCATCATCATCATGCGACACTGCGACGAAAAAGACATCAGATTTCAGCTGCTGGACTCTAATTCAAACTATATCAGCTTTTTTACTGTAATCCTAGTTGAATCTACTCAAAAAAAGGTCTAGAACTGTTTTTATTTATAAAGCTATTCAGTGATGTTCTTTTCACATAATAATCTCATTTTACTGTCTGGATAAATGCATGAAGTTAATTCAAATACTTCTAATGCTTAATAATGTTGGGGTAAACTGATTCTGTTTGTTAAAACAAAAATGAAGTATTATGTTTACTGTTGGCATATACATCTGCAATGTAATAAGTTATATGGGGAAAAGAATGGACACAATAATGTTTATAGTTTTAACAATATGTGAATTTATTATTTTACTCAAACTAATTGATAATCTAAAAATGACATGCAAGCATGAAAACATATTTTACTGTTTCTGCATGTATGCATCTTTTGGAAGATCCATGTAGTCACACACATGGTATAGAATTATATATACCCCCCTTTATATATATATATATATATATATATATATATATATATATATATATATATATATATACACACACACAAATAGTAAGAAGCTATAATAGAAGCAAAACATAATGCCCAATACATGAGTAAATAAGACAGGACAACATTCATAACTTCAGTGAAAGCTCTTTTTTGTTTCTCATAACTTTCATATAATATTCTCAGTAAAAACTTAATTTAACAAATCCTTGTTAACATATCATTCTGATTATTTTCTTCTGAAATGTGTGTTAAATATTGGCAAGATTAAGGTTAGGAGACTGTATTCCTTTTTACATTCTATTCTAAAGTCTTACTACCAATTGCAAAATATAAAAGACGATGTGAAGATGGCATTAAGTTACTCTAAATCCGTATAAGACAAGTGTAAATCTTTTTGTTTGCCTCATTATTTTATTAACAAATGTTTTGTTATTTAGAAATTGTAAGGTACTTATCACTTGAAATAGAATGGTTTGCAACATAGCTGTTTAAAACTATATCTTATGTTCATAGTTGTTGATTAAGGTAGTCAATTCACAGTTTAATGACACCCTAAAAGAACTGTTTAGAAATCTTATATGGGTTCGAAGAGTCGTCACATCCTAAAATACATTGTACATTTCAGAAATTACAGACTGAAGCATTAGACTAACAATGGCTATTGATTTTAAGATGGTAGAAGGTGGCTTCAATGACTTGTTCATTGTACCAGGAATTTTAAATTCCATGTTTGGTACTATACACAGTTGTGATAATATGTTAGATATGTGTAAAGTTAAAATTGTGTTCATAATAGAATACACAATGCAAGAATGTGTTTTCAAATATGGCTATATATAAATGTCAGCGAGAACAATAACAAAACACTCGTTTGCAGGTCCTACAGCAAAGTATCCAAAAACAACAGGAGGACACAAGATGGGCTCCAGGTTATAAAGCTTTAAACAGGCATAAGCACTTTCATATCTGCTTCTTCAGGTGCATAAAAACAAACTGAAACTAGTCATACTTTTAAACATTGCTGACTGTATCACATGACAACAATACATCACATGTCTATATACACTCCATTACTATAAAATATTAAAGCTATATGGTAACCGCAAAATAAATATTCAAAGAAAATCATAAAAATATAATCATAAAATATTTCTTATATACTTTGTGCACTATAAAAACATTGTTAAAATGCATATTCTTAAAAACAACCACTTTACATATGTAGAGGTCTGGCCTTTAACTTTGGTCTCAGTGGTATTTGTTCACTGAGACCATGTCCCATGTCAGCTCTGAATAAAACTATCCATCTAGCTTCCAGTTCCTCTGTTTTATTACGTATGTCACCCCCTTTTACTCAGAAAACCCCTAGCAATGGCCATAAACTTAAATTTATGTTGGTTGTTAGTATTCACAACATGTTTGGCTAGGGCATTACTTCTGCTTTGTTTGCCTATGTGATAAATGTGTTCTCTAATCCTCTCCTTGATTGTGCGGTCTGTTTTCCCAATATAGAATTTCTTGTAAATTACACAGTGAGCGATATACACTATATGCTGTGTATCACATGTAGCTTGTACTTTAAATTTATATAGCCGGTCCTGATCTGGATGTAAAAATTCATTGCTTATATCTATATACCCACAGTATGAACATTTACCACAAGGCTTAGTCCCTATACCACCCATGGGTGTTTTCTCTTCTCTGGGTGCACATAGGCGTCTCTTCAAAGACTTTTGATTTCTGAACAAAAATTTAGGTTCATTCTCTATCCATTTTGTGACCACCTTGTCAGTGTTCAATATCCCCCCGTGTTTACGTATAATGTTCATATAAGACCCAACATCACTAGAGAAGCTTAATGGCACCTTTAACTTAGATTTATCACCACTGGTCGCTTTTTCCTTAGGCAATCTATCCAAATAATAAGGTCTAGCCTTTGTATATCGCAAACTAACTACTTCTTGTATTTGCTTCTGTATATCTTTCTCACCTTAACCTCTGGCCAGTAAATCATTCCTCGTACTGTCCAATTGTTGATGGAAATCTGCATCCCTAATGTTCAACCTAGACGCTCTAAAATCCTGATTCCTAATGACATTATCAAACGCATAGGTAGGGTGCATACTTCCTCTGCTTAAAAGATGGTTAACATAACATTCCTTTCTGTACAAGAATGCATATATGCTCCCTTCAATATTTACTTGAACATCCAAAAAGTTTATTCTCTCATATGAGACAACAGATATAAATCTTAGAAAAGTCGTGGTTACATTCAAGTATATAAGAACTTATGTACTTGAATGTAACCACCACTTTTCTAAGGTTTACATCTGTCAGTGGAGCCATTAGCTAATTACATAGAACTAATGATAAAATAAGCAGCTTCTATGTCAATGCAAAGTACAATTCCAAAATGCAGCTTTTTGCTGATGATATCTTATTAACCATTGGAAACATAAATACCTCAATTGAACATCTTATAGAATCTCTTCAAAACTTTGAAATGATATCAGGCCTAAGTTTTAATCAAAATAAAACTGAACCTATTTTGTTAAACAAAAAATAAACCCCATTCTGGACAGACACAGTAACTTTAATTGGGCTAACACTATGATTAAGTATCTAGGTATAACTATTAAAGCAAGCTGGAAAGACACTAGGCAAGCAAATTTCATAATGTTAATAGACACTGTTAAAGATTACGTAAATAAATTGAATACAATGTTATTCACCATTACTTAAAATGATTATACTACCCAAAATTTTGTATGTCTTTCAAGCCATCCTAGCACCCTCTTCCAAAAAACTAATGAAACAGCTTAACTCTCTATTAATAAAAGTTTTATGGTTTCCAAAAAACAAGCATTAGTTATTCATGGCATTACAGACATTGGGAAGAGGGTGGAATCTCATTCCACATCTAGAACTATATAATGAATGAATTATTTTTAACATTATAAGTCATTGGCTAAATAGCAAATATACTTCTAACTGGAAAAAATCCACATAAAGCAATATTATTAGATAATTGTGAGGAAACAATAAACAATGATATGTTTTCTGAAGTAGAAAAAGTTTACCTTGTCATACAAAAACATTTGCTTTAATACAAGTAACAAAAAAAGTTCTCTCCATTTATTAACTACATAGTAAACAATTTCAAACAGCTAATGTTCAAAGATTATAAGATGAAAAATCTTTTATTTATTATGTTTCCCATATCATTAAAAATAAATGCCTGGACTCATAACATGAAAAAAAACAGAAGAAATTAAAGGCAATGGGCTATTTTTCTGGTCAGATTCTTGATCACAGTTATATACAGGAGGCAACCTCTCTCATAGCAAGATATAACATAAATCAAAGCAACTGGCTAAACATACACACTTTTAGAGAGCATATAGTTAATGAGTTTAAAATAAATCAAATAGTGAAATCCACAACTAGTCCCAAAATTCTAACTTTTTTGTGAAATCAACACACTAAGCACAAATGATAGACAATCAGTGTCAAGGTTATATAGGACATTAAAATGGATTTACCAGCTCCAGATGAGTCCTTATGGAGCTATGCAGAAAAAAATTAATAAAGCTAGCTTTTCAGAAAAAGAGAAATCAGTAATACTTAAATCAGTCAGTAAAACTACATCATCTCCCTTTTGGAAAATTTACACATAGAAATTTATTCACAGACGTTTTTTCACACCACAAAAAAATAGCATTACTATCAGGGATTAGAGATGTGAAGAATCAGTATATGCAGACTGGGTACATTTGTTTATAAAATGTAATACTGTAATTCCCTTTTAGTCAGAATTCAAATCCTTTATTAAAGCGTTTTGGTCAGATAAATATGAAGTCACTGACTCATTGTTATTATTTAAGGCTCCGATTCCTGTGTATGTTCCAAGTACATAAGTGTACTTCCTCTGGTCCCTCCTTGCAATAGTAAAAAAAAAAACATTACCTCAAACTGGAAAAGTAAGAAAATTACACCTTTTGTGGAATTTATATCACTGGCCAAAATAGTTTGTAATAGTGAATTAATGACTATAACTTTAAGAACTACAAGAACGATACATAAAAAACTAGTTTGGTTAAAACTTAAGAAATTGTTAGATAAAATGTGAATGTATTGACAAAGATACTTCTATTATGAACATTGTATATAGTTAAGATTTGTTTATATTGTTTAACATTTTTGTTGCATTTGTATTTATGAAAAATCAATAAAAATTATGTGAAAAAAACTGAAAAGAAAATGTATAATCTGCCAACTGCACATAACAAAAATCCAAACCTTTTCTGGAATTTGAGTGACAAATTTATGAAACCAGGTGAATTAAACCGGAATGATCCTTCACCTGACAAGATTATTTACTATACAACTTGATGACTACATCATCAAAGCTGCCTCCTCCTCCTTATTACATCACTACAACTTCCATTTACAACATTAGACAAGACCCCAATACGAATTGTGACAATGCTACTATAACCATCACGTTATCATATTACCTACATCCCATGTCAAACCAAGTGTTAGAAAATTATTACAAAAAATTAAACTCACTCTGCAAGCCATAGATAACTCCAATCAGAATGCCCTAATCAATAGCTTATACAATTGCACCTCTCCTTAGTAGATCACTAACAGAACACAACATTCTTCTTCTTTTGGCTTTTCCCATTAGGGGTCACCCCGGTGGAACAACGGTCATATAATGATTGGCGGTGGAGTTTTTATGGTGCTGAGTTGCCAGCCTTGTTCCCAACCTTCCACTGAAGGCACACATATACTCACACCTAGGACCAATTCTGGTGTCCAATCCACCTGCAGCATGTCTTTGGAATATGGGCAGAAACCCATGTGGCTGCAGGGAGGACATGCAGACTCCACACAGAAGGCACCCCAGCCAAGAATCGAACTGGAGAACCTTTTGCTGTGAGGCAGCAACACTAACTGCTGCATCACTGTGTCCACCCTTAACAGAAAAGAACATTATGTACCTAAAACATAGAAGCAGTAGATGGTATTCATAGTCCCACACTTCACAAATGCATAAAGAGAATCTGAGAATTGATCTGCTATGCCTATCTTTAAATGAGCAGAATGCAATTAAGTGTCACCGGGTTTAGGATTTAGCCTTCTGAGGAAATGCTCAGTACAATCTTACACATCTGAATCAACATGAATTCATATGAAAAGAGTTTAGTTTTGTATGAAAATAACCCTACTGTTGTGAACATGTTTCATACGTTTGTAAATTCATGAATGCCATTGTCTAGTTTCAGTAGATGACAGCAAGCTCAGAACTGCTTAGATCATTCATGAAGTTTCCATAACATTTTGTGCTGGTTATGACTTACAGCCTCAAGCTAGAAACCTATTAAAACTTTATAAAGACTTGAACTCACTCAGAAGGTGTCCTTATATGGACATGCTATTAAGATTGGAAAAGGGGCAGATAGGGCAATCAGAAAAAGGGAAGAGAGCAGATAAGGAAAACACAAAATTAACACATTGAGAGGGTTGTGCTGGAGGAGGTGGGAGAGAATGGGTAATATTTTTTTGGTGGGGATAGCCACCCATTTTTCAGAAAAAAAAAAAAAAAATATATATATATATATATATATATATATATATATATATATGTATAAGGAATGTTGAGGAAGGAAAAAGGGAAGAGTGTGTAGGAGAGGGGTTCCTATCAGCATCCTGAATGCTGACAATATCGAATACAATATTGTTGCCGTGAGAATGCCGAAAGTGCAGAATATCGAACGGGTAAACGAAAATCTCTGTAAGGGGAGATTTCCATTTACTTCAATGTAGTGTGGTCTCGGAGTTGGTATATTTAAGTAGCGGGGGTGTAGGGGGTGCAGGGGGCTTGCCACCCTGCCTGCACCCTTTAGTTTTTTTTTTTTTTTTTTTTTTTTATCGGCATTTGAAAATTTAATAGCTCGATCATTTCAGGTTGATATTTAGTGATTCAAACTATCAAATTTTCGAAATGCTGATATAAACCCTAAGAGAGATGGTTAGGGAACAACTAAGGATTTTTTTAACACATGGACATAAAAGACAGGACAGACAGGATCAACATGCTGGGCTGATAAATGGAGGGGGAGACAAGCTATACATATTGAAGACATGCACAAAGGGGATGGTGAAGAGGATCTTGTGATTGATGCCATCTCAGTCAAAAGCGTCTTAAATATTCCCCTGCCCTGATGAACCTACGTGGGGTGACCTAGATGGTAAGGTGCGGTCAAGGCCACCTTGTGGTTTTGATCCCTGTCACAGGTGGCTTTCATAGGACACCCATCTCCTCTCCACTGTTCATAGAAGCAGTCCCTAAGCACCTGGGTTGTCTGCAGTCAATGTTCCTCTGGACCTACTGAAAAACAGAACAAGAAAAGTAAAGGAAAAAAATAAAGTACACAAAAGAGAAAGACGGATGGAGACAATGTGACTTATAAGTGTTTTTATTTCAAACAGACAAAAATCAGTAACATTTTTAGTCAGGAACGTTGAACTGTCAATAACTAAATATATCTTAAAATGAATTACTTCAGCAGTAAATAGTGACAAGTACTGCTTCAGGTTCAGGTCTTTTAGAACTTCAAAAGTTAATCTTTGTAATAAATATCCTTTACCAGGATTGAATAACTATATTCATTTCTGTAATGAAATTCCATAAGTATAACAATGTGTATTTACGGATCAATTACTATAGGTGTAAGCATGACAGCCTAACAAGTTACAATCTGTAGTTAAAAAATGTTCAGTTTCATTTTATTTTTATTTTATTAACAGGTTTTTATTTCTTCTTTATGTTAAATGATACATGATGCCCGTCATGCTTACACTCTGTTCTCCGGCTGACAAAAGAGAATGGACTACCAAACCTGAAGCTGTGTGCAGCGCGCGTCGAAGGGCTACATTATTTAATATGTCTAAAAGGTTTCCCAATATAGTTTTGGTTAGGCAAAATAACTGTACATTTTCTGCTGTGTCTTGCATTCTATCATGTCCTGCATAATTTACTAGCAAATGAAACATGTACATTTGTAAACGTAAGCAATGTTCTACAGTATGGGCCATAGAGAAATATGTTTAAATTCTGGACAAAACGTAGGTTATGTATATTTAACTCTTCCATAAACATTTCCATTTGTATGTGAAGGATAATATTTGTTAATGTTAATGTAATACAATTTGGCTATTTTTGTATAAATGTAAATTTGCCTATGTCCCAAGTGATAATTATTAAATAAAGGTGTTTAAAAAAGTAGGTTAGGTAACCATACTGCAGAAAAGAAAATGTTATGTATGCCTATGGTAAAGTGAGGGAATACCTTGCAACTGAAAACAAATTGTAACAGGCACTAATGAACTTTTGCAGTTGATACATTCACCAAATACATTTACTGAGGGAGGATAAGTGAGGTATTGATCCATTTATTGGTGAAAAGTTTGCTGCTATGGGAACTTTAGCAGATAGTAAATTTCAGGAATTTCAGAGTCTCATAGGTGTTGCTATGTCTGAAAAATGGTTTTCAAGATTCTAGCCTAAGATCAAATGAATTATTGCCATTAATGTTTACATTTCAATATGGGTTGGGTATTTTGCATTGCTACCATTATGATGTTGCAATGATGTTTCAGATCCATAGGCAGATCTGAAAAAATATATCACTGATCACAGCCTAAAGCATCTTAGTTTGCAGTTATGCAAACCTTCAGAAGAATATGCAACTCAGTAACTTCCTCCTCATGAGCTGTGTTGTACCTTTGAATATAAGTAATGGATAAATACACTTTTCTGACAAAAAGAAAAGTCTCCAGATAAACTCATTTGTGATCATGCTAATGCAGCACTAGTAACAGCATCAACAGCAGACAGCAGTGACATAAAACGTTTGCTATTGACATTTAGAGAATGGGCGATCCGTAGATCGCATCCTTAATGACGAAGGAACGTTCTCCAGCAGGGTATTAATATAGAAGTAAAGACCACTGAAAAATGAGTCTGCTGCTTCACAGCAGCATATCAAGCTGTCATGGAGCTCAGACAGAAAAAGCCTAATGGCCACCATTATTTTATGCTTGCTAAGCAGTACTTTTGCTGTTTAACGAGTGTAAAATGTAAAAAGAAAAAAAAAGAAGAAAATTAAAAGAAAGTGTGTGTTTATGTCTGTGTGTAAGTGTATGTGTGCACGTGAGAGAAAGCGAGATCGATCAAGCCATTATTTTACACTCGCTAAGCAGTGCTAGTGCTTTTGCTGTTCAGCGAGTGTAAAAAGAAAATACCAAATGTTTTAGGAGAAAGGAAATACAAAAAAATAAAGTAAAGATTTAACATAGATACATTTTGGGTTAAAATTGTTGGAAATAGGCAGACTAGTGCATTTACTGAGACATCTTCAGGATTAGCCTTAGAATTAATGGTAAGACAGAAATGTTTGCAATAATACTGAACTTTTGTGTGCTGTTATTGGGGATATAGACATTGTCATATTCAATGCTGTGTTGATTACTTTAATATGTATTAATTTGGTTACTACAGACAGTGGTCTCTGGCAATGGAAATGCTAAGGACCAAAGTGCAGGACACTTTACTGTAACTGACGGATTAAATAAGTGAAGAATTACATCTCATTCAGTCCCACCCCCCTTTCCAGCAAAGCAGCATGGGCCTACATTTCACTGTGCACAGTCATACATTTAACTTAGTTAACAAATGTATAACACAGAACAACAGACAGGGAAGGAAAAAGCCATTACAAAAGGGGGGGATAAGTAAAACGGTCATGCACATAAGTAATGTTTCTCTTTGTTTTGCTATTGTTCAATTCCTCAGTGAAATACATGTCACAGAATTGATTGCACTCTCTTAGGACAGGAATGTGCAATTATTTGCAAACTTGTATTTTTAGGGGAAAATGTTGCAGTGTCAGGGAGCAAAGCACAGGAGAGATGACTTCACTCCTGACGTAAATCACATCTTCCATGCACTCAGGATGTATGGAAAACATCTTTTTGGAAAAGGAGGGACAAGCAGGTAAAGCAAGCTAAGGTGTGAAATCATGCTGTGGCTAACACAAATGGTATAAAGAGAAGGAACCACACCTTGGCACAGTGTAGGGAGAAGAGCTAATGGGCCAGGTAAGGACAAATGCCAGACAGAATAAGTTGCCCAATGTCTACCTTTAGCACTTGATTAGGTGTACCTGCTCTTTATAAGGGACAATGAGTTTGATACAGAGCAGGATGGTGCAGGAATCATTTGAGGTGGCATTGACACTGTTACTTTCAGACACCTCCAACATTTACATGTAGTCACTGCTGAACTCTGGTGTTTGGCTGACACTACTAATTTCAGTCAAAGTGTATCTGCAATGGTAAATGTCTACAGATAGCACTTAAATGGCTCCTTAACAAGTACTCCACCATCATCAGCTGTACTTACACTACCTCTGCAACACTGCATGGCAAGTGCAGACATCATACCTTTAATATAAAATCATATACCTGCCAAAGGTCACATCAGCACATTGTTACATATTTCTTCACAGGTCAGGGTCAATGTCAGAAACAATTACATGTTCTGCTGCATCACGACAGGCTGATGTTGATTGCTGAATGGCTATCAACAAAGATGATACTACCACTCTAATTCTCATGGCACAACCTCAGGACAGTAACACATGGTAACAAAGTGTACTAGCAGGGCAGCCTACCTCACAGTAGTGACACAGGCTCACAGACTCAGCATAATGATGAAATGACATTAAAACAAGGTGAAGAATACTGTGTAGCTCAATATATGTTTCTTGTGCCTAGCCTGAGCCCCTTGATGAAGAGACAACATGCATTATAGTACCTTTTGGGAAGTCAGCTACACTGGGTAATGACATCACCAATAAAACACCACTAAAAGTTGATTCACTAGTCAGGAATCTGGGAACTCAGATAAATAGTAACCTAGCCTTCGGCCAATATGCGTCCAAGATAGTAAGAAAATCCTTCTATATTGTTGAGTTTACAACGGCATGGCATCTAGGTCCAGAGAGTTCATTGTACTCAGTCCTCTTCAGACTCATCATAAAGTATAATGGCCCCTTTGCTATATACCTGACCACACACGTTCAGCAACTGGAATGTTTACAAAGATTTGTTACAAAAAATATGGGGAGTAAACACAATTTCCTACTCTGATCACTTTAAAGTCTTTACTCACTATCATAGAGACTTCTTTAAAGAGATCTTTATGAGTCATGTAGAGAGAATTAGAGTGCTACAGGGTATACATGAAGAAATCTAACAGTACGGGGGAATGATGGAGGCCAAGTACAATACTATGATGATTCTCAAATGCAGCACATAGCAGCCATGTTAGCCTCCACACAAGCACTAGTAAGGACTTACCAGGCAAATAATGGAGACAAAGCTGAATGTGGACAACTGAGTGTTTGCATGCATGATAGATGAGTGGGCAATACAGCATGTGTATCTCAAAAAGTGCCACAGGCATTCATATGGATTCTCTAAAGAAGGAGGCATTCAGGCCTTATCAGGGTTCCATGGCATGTACAGGGACCTCTCAGTCAAAGTGTAGGTCCTGTGACACTGTAAGGTCATTATCAAGACGTTCCCCTGCATCCAGATCCCATCATGGGAGCAACTCAAAATCAAGCTCACATGCCTGCACATGCTCGCAGTCTTTGGGGTCATCACCTACACTATCTTTGGGGGGTATTCTGTATGACATACAGTGGTGGATCGTGTCATCGGACTGCAGGACTGCAGCCTTCCTAGCTGTGAAAAGAAAAGTTAACATTTCAAATAATAAAATATTTTTATTTTTTCATATTATTTTTTCATATTACAGTAATCCTTAGCTGCGAGCCTGCAAGTCCAACTGGGTCGCTGTTAACTCAAAATGCATCCATGCGTGCACGGTGAGTTCTGGGTTTAAAAAAAAAAGAGTTTCTGTAAATCTGGACTGCTGTAAAACCAGTCCAGATTAAGAAGACACTGCATCAGTGTACAGATGCCCAGACGTCTATACAGTTTGTAACTGCAGTAAAGTGAAAGGGGATCGGATTGCTACGTCCACAGTCACGTACGTGACGTGGATGGCTGGATGGCTGCAGATTGGTTCTCACTCTCTTTCTGAACTTTGCATGTTGGGGAAAAAGAGAGAGAGAAACAGTCAGCAGCAGTGGAGTTTGCTCGGATAATAGAGCACTACATCAACTTGTTTGACCTGGAGGGAGGTATTGGATTGAAAAACGGAAATAGGCAAGCACTTCAAGTGAAAAGGAAGGAAAGGATAAATTATAGCAGGTTAGTGAAGGTCAGGATAAAAAAAAGTTAAGTAGAATTAGAATAATGAAGGGTAATGAATTTGCAGCTGTGAAGAACGTTATGTAATGTATATGATGACTTTATATAAATTGTTGTCTACTATTTCTGCAGGTACTATAACGGGCTCTTAACTACTGTAGCTAGATTACTTTATAATAAACAAAGTCTGGGTGTAAGTTATACCCAGAGCTGGTGTGGTTTGGTCAGATTGCTGAAGCCTGAGTGACAAAAAAAAAAGACAACTGTAGGCAAAGTTTCATAATCTGCATCCATACTTGATTTATTGCCATTATGCAGTGGCATTAATTAAGAAAAGCAGTGTTTAACATTTTATTCTCAAATAATACCTTTGCATTTCTGTTGCTTTTTATCTCACTGATAAGAATTTCCAAGGATAAGTTTGCAATATATAATGCACATGTGCATGCTTTTAATTCTGTCTACAGCATAAATGCAGTTTCATTGATATTGATGTAGAAGGATCTAGAAAAAAAAAATCACCAAACGTGTACCTGTGCATTTCTGATTATGGGAATGTCCTCTTCCACACACCTTTTACTTAAAATATACAAATTCCTCAGTTATACAGCCATGGGGAAAACAAAAACACTCTGCAAGGGTGAAAACAGTAACTGCCTGAACTTTGAGCTCACAGTCATTCCATTGGAGACAGAGCAGGAAAACATAACATCAGAAAAACAGGATCAGGGAAGGAATAGACATCCACTTACCTACAGTTTACATGTAGGACTTCTGTATGGTCTTGTATGTAACCTCACTTACCGCAGTGCATTAAGTTTAGTAAATACCATTTTGCTTGATTAACATAATGTTTACATTAGGAAGGTTGCTCACTTTTGATGACAGATAAAAGGCGTTGCAAAAATATTTTCTAAGAGACACGCCCATACTGAAGGGTGGTCATATTTTGAAAGATATGTGAAGCTGACTTTTTTAAATGTATTTATTTATGTTTTGTTTTATATTTGAATGTCACAACTTTATTAATGCTGCTATTTTTTTTTTTTTGCAATTTTTACTGCTCTAAATTTGTTTTGTACAAGTTGTGTTAGTAAATGTCATCTGATGACTCTGTCAGAGAATTTTGTTAATCCTGTCCCTTAAATGGCAGCTGATGCAATATAGTGACCGCCATGTTATCAAAAAGAAGAAAAAAGTTAAGCATGCAAGAAGTTAAATGGAAGCATTAGATCAGGATGCATGGCTCCCTGTTTAAATGGAAGCATATTTTCCTGCATAATTATTTTGCAGATTAGAGCACCCACTCAGTCATTCTGGTATACTTGTGACATTAGTCCGTTGACTATATAATGTCTATTTGTTAGGCAAAAGGAAAATCAGGCTGCGTCCTGGTAGCAGTGCCCCAGACTGACACATGCAATATTGTTGTCGGTGTCCTGGCGATTTTGTTTTGTTCTGTGGTGCTATCTAAACCCTTAAGATCCAGCATCTTTGCTGAGATGTGAGTGGTATGAGACAGCTCTCAGACAGAGTTGAGTTTGACTGATATTAGAAGTGTAAAGTTCACCCTATGTCACCACTTGTCTATGGATCAAGCATGAGATCTGCAGCAGGGGAATGATACAGAGAGGCATGAACTGTAAGATACAGTTTAAAAGACACTTGAAATTTAGTGACTGCTTACAGCATTATATTTCTTAATAGTCAGAAATGAATCCAACGGATATGTTTACTGCATTAGCAGTGCTGAAGAAATTAGCAGTTTTCATTTTCTGGCTCTGTAGGTACAGTATTTCACATCTACATCCCTTCCTCTCCCCTCCTGTCCTCTCCGCTTCCCTTCCCTTCCTTTCTACTCCTTATAAAATAACAGTAAATAATTGTAGCAGGCGCTTTCCTTTACTAGATAATCTGATCTGTTTTTCATTGTGGTTGATTTTGTTTCTATTAGGAATGTTCACTTTATTACTGATATACATATTTGTATTGTTCATGTGCCATTGTTGTATGTTACTGTGGAGACACTGACATTGGACCTAGCTGCCTCATTTATTAACCTATGCTACTGGGACCCATTTTAATATCATAGTTTGATGCTTGGAAAATGTAGCCTGATGGCTAAAAGAGAGGTCTCAGGATACATAAATCATGAATCAGAGAGAAAGCTGAAAAAGGTCTGTCAAAAGCCCAGAATTATGGGCATTTATTTTGAAACATTACAGAATTTTCCAGAAAATAGCTGTGGTGGTATTTTAATGGTGGAGGAGTCTCGAGAAAACAATTTTATTATGGCTACTGTCATGGACTTTCATGTAGAAAGCTGTAATTTTGACTGGGCTTATGCAGTTTCTGGGGCATTAGGCTCAGGGATGTGCCTGTTTCAGATGCTGTAGCTCTTTCTGGACTAGCCATTATCCTCTTTTCAGTTTGAACTGATACAAACCATTCGCCCTTTTGAGGTGAGTTTTTTTTTTTGTCAGCTTTAGCAAGTCCTAGTGGAAGCCCTGGAAAACAAGAAATTGGTACTAACTTTAGTGTATGATGGCCTTAGCCTGTTCTTCTAATCCACCCTCTTTTTCCATTTCCATGATTCCATGAGACAAATAATTCCTCTCATATTGAGAAGAACATCCAAATAAGACCAGATTTGTTATCCTCCCCCATTCTGTCTGCCATACCTCCTAGAATGCAGACTATCCAGGTACCATTGCAACAGTCTTGACTACAATCCACAACTGACATTTCCCCACTTTGTGAAAACATCTCATGTATGCCTGTATCTTCTTCTTCTTCTTTCGGCTGCTCCCGTTAGGGGTCGCCACAGCGGATCAACTATTTCCATTTCTTTCTATCCTCTGCATGTTGCTCTGTCACACCAACCACCTGCATGTCCTCTCTCACCACATCCATAAACCTTATCTTAGGCCTTTTTCTTTTCCTGTTACCTGGCAGCTTCATCCTTAGCATCTTTTTCCCAATATACTCTGCATCCCTCCTCAGCACATGTCCAAACCAAAGTAATCTTGTCTCTCTGGCTTTGTCTCCAACCCTTCTAACCTGGGCTGACCCTCTAATATACTTATTCCTAATCTTGTCCATCCTCATCACACCCAGTGCAAATCTTAACATCTTCAGCTCTGCCACATCAAGCTCTGACTCCTGCCTTTTTGTCAGTGCCACTGTCTCCAACCCATATAACATAGCTGGTCTCACTACCCTCTTGTAGACCTTCCCTTTCACTCTTACTTGTACTCATCTGTTCCACCAAATACTTGCTCGACACAGCACAGTAAATCAGAAGCCACGAACTGCTGCAGTGAAATTCCTTTTATTTAAAAACTGTTCAACAAATAAAGTAGTTGAGCGCTTTCATCTAGTACTCCTAGATTTCATCAGAACGATGATGAAATCTAGGAGTACTAGATGAAAGCGCTCAACTACTTTATTTGTTGAACAGTTTTTAAATAAAAGGAATTTCACTGCAGCAGTTCGTGGCTTCTGATTTACTGTGCTGTGTCGAGCAAGTATTTGGTGGAACTAGTAGAACTCAGGAGCTTTCCCTTTTTGTACTCATCTGTCACAAATCACTCCTGACACTCTTCTCCACCCACTCCATCCTGTCCGTATTCTCTTCTTCACCTCTCTTCCACACTCACCATTACTCTGAACTGTTGATCCCAAGTATTTAAACTCATCCACCTTCACCACCTCTACTCCCTGCATCTTCACCATTCTTCTATCCTTCCTCTCATTCACACACATATATTCTGTCTTAGTCCAGCTGACCTTCATTCCTCTTCTCTCTAGAGCATATCTCCACCTCTCCAGGGTCTCCGGACTCCTGTCTGATCTCGTCTGTTAACCTGTCCATCACCATTGCAAATAAGAAAGGGCTCAAAGCTGATCCTTGATGTAATCCCACCTCCACCTTAAATGCATCCGTCACTCCCACTGCAGACCTCACTGCTGTCACACTACCCTCGTACATATCCTGTACCACTCTTACATACTTCTCTGACACTCCCGACTTCCTCATACAATACTACAACTCCTCTCTAGGCACCCTGTCATATGCTTTCTCTAAGTCCACAAAGACACAATGCAACTCCTTCTGATCTTCTCTGTACTTCTCCATCAACACTCTCAGAGCAAACATTGCATCTGTAGTGCTCTTTCCTGGCATGAAACCATACTGCTGATCACTAATCATCACCTCCCTTCTTAACCTAGCTTCCACTACTCTTTCCCATACCTTCATGCTGTGACTGATCAATTTAATCCCTCTGTAGTTACTACAGCTCTGCACATCACTCTTATTCTTAAAAATTGGTACCAAAACACTTTTTCTCCATTCCTCGGGCATCCTCTCACTTTCCAAGATTTCATTAAACAATCTAGTTAAAAACTCCACTGCCATTTCACCTAAACACCTCCATGCTTCCACAGGTATGTCATCTGGACCAACAGCCTTTCCATTCTTCATTCTCTTCATAGCTATCCTTACTTCCTCCTTGCTAATCCACAGCACATCATGATTCACTATCTGTACATCATCCGACCTTCTCTCCCTCTCATTCTCTTCATTCATCAGCCCCGCAAAGTACTCTTTCCATCTGCTCAACACACTCCCCTCACTTGTGAGTACATTTCCCTCATTATCCTTTATCACCCTTACCTACTGCACATCTTTACTAGCTCGGTCCCTCTGTCTAGCCAATCGGTACAGGTCCTTTTCTCACTCCTTAGTGTCCAACCTGTCATACAACTATTCATACGCCATATCCTTAGCCTTCATCACCTCTCTCTTTGCCATGCACCTCATCTCCTTATACTCTTGTCTACTTTCTTCATCTCTCTGACAATCCCACTTCTTCTTCGCCAACCTCTTTCTCTGTATACTCTCCTGTATGTCTTCATTCCACCACCAGGTCTCCTTGCCCTCCTTCCTCTTTCGAGATGTCACACCAAGCACCTTTCTAGCCATCTCTCTTAGCAGCTCTGCTGTAGTTACTCAGCTATTCAGTGACTCTTCACTGCCACCCAGTGCCTGTCTTAACTCTTCACTGAACTCCACCTCGCAATTACCCTTTTTCAGTTTCCACCATTTGATCCTTGGTACTGCCCTCACACTCATCCTCCTGTATAATGTCACATTTTGGTCTGTTTTTCATAAAATTGTGGTTTTCTGGCAAATTAGTGGCAAATCATTAAAAGTTGAAGTTAGAAAATAATGACAAGATGTTTGAGTTTCAGATTTCATACCCTTCAGAAAATTCATACTAATGCAAGACCTACTATTCTGTCAGCTTTCTAAGTTTGTAAGAGCAATATTTAAAAATTGCCCATATTTTTGGGCCTTTGTCCCACTTTTATTTATGGCTTTGTCCAGATTTATTGCTGTGAGGTTGAGAGATATGACCAAATGTGTCAGGGCCATCACCCTCAGCCAGATACATTTTAAATTGTGACATACTTGTTGCACCTCACTCCCCCCCATGTAGTGACTGTAGATGTGTCCAAGCAAGGCAAGGAGCAGTTATGCAGTATAAGTGTGCAGAGTATCCCCACAGCTAAGGTAGACACAGGTACAGTGGCTTTTCATCTGTCCTTGATTTTGCAGAATGTTCTGTTTTTCTGTCATATTTTTATACTGTTGATTTATGCTTTTTATTATTCAGAAAATGCATGTTGTTGCAGTGCCTGTTATTGCTCTGTGTTGAAGTAGCAAAGCTTTAATGACCATCAGGCAAGCTTGTCTGAGATTATAAGATGCAAGTAAGCTTTAATAAGCAGACTGTTAGAATTATCAACACCGAAAGCATTTATGTGGTTGCCATGTAGAGAATATTTATGTAACTAGATAACGTGTAAGCCTTAGGTATTTAAATGCATCTGACAGCATTTGTAATAAAGGATGTGACAGTCATTTTCAAAATTAGTGTATATACATGTAACAATGTCCTGTGTACAGTATTCAGCATGTGTCATAGTGTCTGAGCACTTATTTCATGTAAATTGGTAAGCATGGCCAGCATTGATCCCACTGTACAGTAGCTCCACCCCTTTCTAGTTGGTCACACCCCGCCTTATTGGCCCCATCCATTCAGCTGTCTCCTGCAACCCCTTCTTTGATTTGAAGTCACCAGCCGCCACTGATGACATATTCAAAATGTAAATAAAATGTTGAACATCATTTATAAAGAAATTACTCACCAGGAAGTCACCTTGCAAAAGTAGAGCGAATGAGTTCACATTTTATTTGTCTCACTGGAGAAATGGAGAAATAATAAAATAAAAAAAAAAACAAAATACAAACCACAGAAGCCCCTAAACAGTGGTAACCAAACAATGCAAATGAAAAACCATGGTAAGAAGAGAACCACCACGCTCAAAATAATATGTAAAAGCCTTTATCCACATAGGGTATAAATCCACAGACAAATAAAGGTAAAAATCCAAAGAACAAGGTTGAGCACTTTCGACCATGGAAGTATGATCTTTGACAGAACACTCTACACAAAAAACACCATCTTTAAATAATGATTCAATAATGCAATCAACCAATTAAAAATCAAATACTATGGTAACCTTCTAAAACTGTCTTTCCAAAACAAAATTTAAAGACACAATGTCAATGCTTAAAACTATAAACTATACTTTTCATTTACACTTATCATACTGACATTTTTTATTAAGAACTACTTTGTAATTAACATGGTTGTTCAACCCAGGTGCATGGTATGCATTTAGTAGAATTTCCCATTTAAACTCCCTAAAATCTAACTCAATTTCTTTGTCACCATTCAACTTATGGGGTATAAAATCAACAACTTTAAACAAATGCTTGTTGTTGTTGTTACACCCTAAAGATTGCCTTGCCAAAGCATTGTCTACATTACCAATCCAAATATGTAAATGCTCATATATCCTCCTTTTAAGTTGTCTACTAGTCTTTCCTATATAAAATGAAAAACAGACACTGCACTGAACTAAATATATGACAAAAGTGGAATCAAAAGTATATTTTCCTGGAACTTGACACACCTTGTTGCTTGAAGGGACCTCAAAAGAAGAACCTTCTCCTATATGCTTACAAAAGTTACAATTATAACATTTAAAGGTGCCCCTCACCCCCCACACACACACAGTTCATTTCCATGATTGTTTTCCAATAGGTCTTTGAAATTTCTCCCCTTTTGTTAATAAACATGGGTGATGATTCTACCAAAGTCTTTAACTGGCTGTTGGATTTGAGTATTCTCCAGTTATTCCTAATAATATTTTTAATGTTGCCACTGTCAACAGTAAACACCAGTGGCATAGAAATGGACCAATCTTGCTTTTGTGAAATGTTAATATTTGACATTTCTTGAACCATACTGCTTTCAATAATGGTTTTAGTAATAAAATCAGCAAGAAAAGGAGAGTAGTATTGCTGGAATTGAATTCATCCTCAAGTTTTGGTGAATACCTTCACACTGTGGACCCTGTTTTCACAAGATCTCACCATGACGACACTAATATATAGACTATATTTTATATAGTATCATGGAGACAGGTTTAAAAAATAAAATAAGACAGCTGGGTGCACCAATTCCAGGATAAAAAAAAATCTGCCCAATCGTGGTATATGCACTGATGCCAGGACTGGAAAAATGACAGTGTAGAATCCTCAAGACATCGAACCATTCCTTCAGTGGGGATAGGTCAGGCTCAGGGGGAGGATGACTCCTTCTCCCCCCAGTTGTAGGAAAAAAGTGGTAGTCCACAAAAACTAACAGGTCAAAAAGAGAGATAAAGATGACAGAGTGGATTTTTGAGGATAAAGAAGAAATTATGTATTGCTACTATTCTGCAAGAAGCCCAGAATTTCCAGATGGAAAGTATTCAAAATGATTAACAGAGAAATTGGAGAAAAGAAAATACTTACACAAAAAAAACTGTCAAAAGCTTCAGCTGTAAACTTCTGTTCAGTACAACAGGTCCATGAAAAACATTGCGTAGACAAAGAAACTTGGGGCCACTTTGAAAAAGAGGCAGCACAGGAAGTGTGAAAATATAAAAAAACAAAACCTACAGAATTTTGAAGGGTATGAAAAAGAAACATGGACATGGGAAAGACAAAGAGATCTATAATGATGTAATATTTATGTAAAGGATAAAGCTAAACTACAAAAAAGCAGCTCCAAAAATATTTGAAAAGAAATACAGACAAAGGCACCCAGATATAGAAAATTTCACAATATGAAAAATAAGATCACAAAGGGAGAATGTAGAACAGAATGGGATACCTGCAAAATGAAGGCTTAACACAGGTTATGTCACAGCCTGATGGAACAATGAGTCCCCAAATTAAGGAGAAACAGGAGGAGCGTGAGACATACGAAAAAGAAATATCCACCTGGGAAAGAAAAAGTGATTTAATATGGTGCAACATTTATGCAAAGGAGAAAGCAAAACTAATCAATACAAACAAGCAGTGTCAAAAGTATTTGAAGAGAAATACGTACAAGGCATCCAGATATGGAATATATCAGAATACAAAAAATAATAAAACAAAGGGGAGAAGTAGAAACGAGGATTAGTATTAGAGACGTTAAAGAAAAAGAAACTGAAGTTATGGATTACCTGTGAAGTGAATGATTTAGTGTAGAAAATCTGACTCAGGTAATGTCACAGCATGTTGGGAAAATAAATATCCAAATTAGGGAGAAACAGGTGAAACAGGAAGCGTGATCACTTAACACATGAAGATACTCTGGAGCTTTTAGTAGGAAACCAGTACAAAAGTTCACTTGGAGTTGTACAGCATGGAAAGGGGAAAGAAACAGTGGCAACTCTGATGCAGTCAATGTTGTAGAATGATGGGCCAATGAGTTCCCATATGAAAGAGAAATGGATGACACAGAATGCAGATGAAGAGAATATATCAAAGCGAGGTGGTATGCAACTTTATGTAGATTGCCAGCAGGAAACAGAGAGCTTGGAAAGGAAGGGAAGAAACCAAATGCCATCATGGAAGCATCGAACAGAGAAAACTATAAAACAATTAAGACAAGAAGTGTCACTGTTAGAAGAGTATAGATGAGGGAACAGATCAACAAAAATAATTAGAAAGATAGATGTGATAAAAGCAATACACAGTATCAGATCAGAACAGGATATGTTGTACTCTATTGCAAATAATAAACTAAAGATATCAGCACAAGTTAAAAAAACTTAGAAGATATGCAGATAAATATAAAGGAAAAAGTACAAAATAAGTACTACAGTGATGACCAAAAAACGCTTTATAGAAAATTGGGTATCAAAGCAAAAGGAATCGAAACACTACCAAAAAAAAGAAGAAAAAGACACATTTTGGATAAATATCTATGAAGACCCTGTAGAACATAACAAAGATGTTGAATGGATAGAATTAAAAAAAATAAAAAACAGTAGGAAGTTCATATGTACAGGATAGGAAATGGGATAAAGTAATCGCCAGAGAAATTGAAAGAAAATCTAGAAAATCTCTGAAATGGAATCCCCCATGCCTGGATGCATGCCTACCTTCTGGATAAAAGTATTAACATCTTTACATGAAGATTTAGCCCTGAGTATTAAGTACTTATATGCACATCCAGAACACACACACCAACCTGGTTAACAGGAAAATACTCTCCCTTAAGAATGAACCTGTAAGCCATCCTAAAAAACTATAGACCAATAACTTGCATTCCGACAATGTACAAACTATATACCAGAAATGATGCTGACAGAGTTTATAGTCATTTGGAAGAAAACTCAATCATGGCAATAGAACAAAAGAGTGAGAAAAGATAGTCATATGAAACAGAGGATCATTTGTTGCTAAATAAAGTCATAATGGAGAATTGTAAAAAGGGGAAAAAATCTAAGCATGGCATGGGTATATTACAAAAACGCATTGACAGCATCCAGCATTCATGGATAAAGGTGTGTTACAGATGTGTATGATATATCCTACATTGATCAATTACATTACAGAGACCATGAAACAGTGGCAAACCACTTCACAATTAAACTATGACAAAGGACAAATTAATATTCCAGGGATACAAATTCAAAGGGGGTATTCCAGGATGATTCTTTGTCACTGCTGTTGTTTTGTCTTGCCCTTAACCCATTAAGCTGTTTAATTCATAGATTAGGTTTTGGTTATAATTTCACTCCCAGCAAACAAACTTGCATAAAGATTTCTCATCTACTTTTTGTAGATGATGTAACAAAAAGCAGGAAGTTGCAGTACCAAGAAAATATCAATCTAGGACAAGAATGTGATCTGAAGGAACTTGAACAAGAAGGAGTGTATAAATATTTAGGAATTGATGAAAGATTGATGAAAGATTGGCAATAAAACATGAACAAATGTAAAAATCTATTGCCAATCATTAGCGGACTGGAGTTCTGCTGTGGCGACCTCTAACCGGGAAAAGCTGAAAAGACAAACAACATTAAAAGTTCACATTTACAAACATTACATATCACATATATTTTTATGGGTCCCCTTCTAAAGACCGAACCGACGATTCCCCGACACAGAAATCACCGACGCCAGATAACCGACAGGTACGTATACCGACAGGGTGATTCGCCAACAGCGGAAAGACCGACAAGGGTAATGTGTGATCGCGACCCGGTAAGTGTGCGACAGTGATGGAGGTAGGAGTGGTCAGGTAAGTGAGTTAGGGTTAGGGTGCAGGTAGGTGAAGTGTGCGTTAGTGTCGGAGCTTGGGCTAGGGGTGGGTAAGTGAGTTAGGGTTAGGGTGCAGGTAGGTGAAGTGTGCGTTAGTGTCGGAGCTTGGGCTAGGGGTGGGTAAGTGAGTTAGGGTTAGGGTGCAGGTAGGTGAAGTGTGCGATAGTGTCGGACCTTAGGGTTAGGGTTTGGGTCAGGGCTAGTGTGTATGCTATGTAGTGTAGTGTGTTGTTTACGTTCCGTGTGTCGGTGTTATGGTGTTCGGTGTTTCGCATTGTCGGGTTTGTGTGTTGTCGGTTTTCTGGCGTCGGTGATTTCTGTGTCGGGGAATCGTCGGTTCAGTCTTTAGAAGGGGACCCATTTTTATATATCCTAAAATCATTATATTACATAAATTATTCAATTCCTGCCTTCTCGTAAACCTCATTCCTCCTCCAAAACATTTTTCTGCATGTATTGTTCCCACAGTTTCCATTGCTTTTGATGTAATTTACTCCTACTGCTTTCCAACAATCCCACTTCCTGTTCTCTTCCCTCTGTTGTAATATTTACTGCTTCAAGTATAGTTGGTTTAGATTTTGACTCCCATTTTCTAGTAATTGCTTTTATTGCAACCACCAGAATTAAACTTAGCAATGCTTTACTATGACTAGGCAATTCAGATCCTGTATCCAAACTAAAAAAAAAATCCTTAGTTACACTCATTTGCTCACCCAGTATTCCTGACAGAGTACTCTGTAGGGAAATTTTAAAATCTGCCAACTCATTTTACTACCAGAACATATGTTCCCAGTTACCTCTTTCATTCCATCACACCACCAACAATTGCCATCTTTCTGAGGAAAACTCCTTTGAAGTCATCTTGGGGTATAAAAGTATCTGTGCAAACACTTCCAGGCAAAAATCCTAAGCCTTTGAAACTTTGTTGCATATTTGGGAGCCATACATATGAACTCCCATTGTTTCTTTGTAAATTGCATTATCTAGTCTCTCTTCCTGATCTTTTCTGACCTCTACTGATTGATACCTGTAGTTATTGTGCAAGATTGTACATGCCCTACTAAGATCTCTTTTTAAACAGTAGCTTCTGTTCTAGAGTCAATTAAAAACTCAACCAGTGTAGGTCTTTCATTTAAGATTCTCCTATCCCTTTATCTTTGTCTATACTTTGATATCAATCTCTGATAGGGAAAGCAATCACTAAACTGCAAGGCAAATGTCGTTTTGGCCTCTTCCCATTCTATTACATTTCCTTCTCTAATTATTTGTTCTAAATACATTGGTTCATTTTCCAGCTTCCTCCAGTAAATTCCAGACCCTCTTGTCTATTCTCTGTACCTTTAACTGCAGTCATTCCCAATGGCAGAATCTCCTTTCTCCATTCCCATGTTGGCTTAGTTCTTAGTATGCTTTCTGCTGCTTTATGAATATAATATTGTGCCTGATTGTTGTTACTGTCCTTAAGGATCTGCATCCAAAATTCATTCTTTCCTTGTTTTCTGAATTACCTCCTGCTTCATCATCATGTCTTTCTACTTTGAATTGTAGCTTTCAGCTTGTGATATGTATAAGAGGCATAAATGTGTAGCTCTAAAATATCCCTTCAAACCATGTAATCCTAAATCTCCTTGTTCTGTTTTGAGGATCAACTTATCCCACTTGACTCTTGCCCTTCAAATGGTTATTAATTATTGCCCACAACATTTCCTCTGGTTGACAAAAATATGCCTGAAGTGTATCAAACTAAAGTGACTAAAACATTTTTACTGCTTGTATTTTGCTAGCTACATACATAGGCAAAAACTTCTAGATTCTCTGTTTTTGTATTACTTTTTGCTGGTTGTCTTCCCACATATGCTTAGCTGCCATACCCAAATCTTTTATAATCCATACTCCTAAATAATTCATTTCTTCATGTCCCCATAAATATGGGTATTGCTTTATCAATCCATGTGTTGGCACATAGTTCACAGCTATAGCCATTCCCCGGGATTCATGAACCCTGCGCCAGGCGCCAGCATAGCGTCGGCGTTATAACGCCAAATATGGCTGCTTAGCGATTCAGGTATGAATGAATTCCACGTGCACTACCGGCGTGCGCCGGACGGTCCCGGCCCGCGGCGTAGGTAAGCAAAAGACACTGTGTGCGGTATGGCACCATGCAAATGAGGGCAATAGCGATCCACGGCGGCGCAGGCGAAGCGTAAGAGCCGCGGCAATGTAAACCAAAAACGGTTTACATTTACCCAAACATACCGGAGGAGTAACGGAAGGCTGTCAAAGTCAGGTATCATATAGGTGCAATATGCCAATGTGGAAAGGCACCGAGAATGTCCAAAGAAAATATGCAAAAAATGTAAAAAATGACATAAATGGCACGACGTAGAAAGAACAGCAGACCCCGGGATGTGTGCACAGAAGTTGTAAAGCAATGAAATAATATGATAATGTCCGAAAAGAGCATTAGAACACAAATCAGCTGCACAGCCACCACACACCATAGTATGTATGTAAAGCTGCAACCCCAGCGCAATGGTTGTCAAGGAGTGGAGGCGGTGTCCGCGCCGTAACCAGTTATTAGTAGTCAATTCCATGCTAATGAGACAGATAATAGTGAATAACAAAAAAGGCGCCAGCGTAAGGATGGAGCAAACGGCGTGGCGGTACTACACCGAGGAGTGGCCTACACCAGATACATGTCAACCACACAGGGTGTGCCACTGTAGGAGG